>NW_021703774.1:47193999-47274383 GCF_005190385.1 Monodon monoceros | reverse complement strand
GCTGGGCCCGTGAGAGGCCCGCGTACCGCAAAAAAAAAAAAAAAAAAAAAAAGAGAGAGAGAGAGAAAAGAACATATTCTTTTGATAGTCATCTTCTTTTTTGTACGCGGGCCTCTCACCGCTGTGGCCTCTCCTGTTGCGGAGCACAGGCTCCGGACGCACAGGCTCAGCGGCCATGGCTCACGGGCCCTGCCACTCCGTGGCATGTGGGATCCTCCCGGACCGGGGCACAAACCTGCATCCCCTGCATCGGCAGGCGGACTCCCAAGCACTGCGCCACCAGGGAAGCCCTCTTTTCTCTTTTTAAAGTAGGCACTTCCTGGATAACAGGAACCCACCCTGGTGTCTCCCCTCAGGGGCCTGAAACACTGCGCATACCCTCCCTGCCTCCTCTGTTGCTGGCCCATGTGTCTCTAGCAGCATCATCCCAGCCTCTGTCTGCTTTCCTCATGGCCCTGCTCCCAGAAGAAAGCAGTTAGGCTGAAAGGCTGCAAGATATCTGGTGTCAGGTGGTTGCCTGAAGCTCTGACACCTTGAAGGGAGCTCCCATTTCTGCACAGGTACAGTTACCTTTTGAGTTCACCCAAATGGTGCCTGAGCAACCTCAGAGATGGGCAGAAGGGAATCTCCCACTTGGAGGTGTTCACTTTCCCCATTCCCTCTGGAGTCTATTCTCAATCCCTCCAGGACCTATTTCCATTCTGGATCGTCCCACCAAAATGTCTGAAAGGGACCCTTGCTCTTGGCTGCCCATCTCATCAGAACAGTCTGGGGAGGAGGTCTCCTTCACCCCGTGCTTGTAGTATGGGGTAGGCTGGGACTCAAATGGGCTCCCACTGCGGCTTCCTCATGTCATTTCTGGGGTGTGCCTTGAGTCTTTAATGAGCAGTGATTCAGAAACCCTTGGTTTGAGGTGATTTACCCTTTCATTCAACCACTACTTCTTATGTGCCCCCCAAATGGCAGCCACTGGGGGTACAGCAATGAAGGAGGCGTTATTTTTGCCCCTGGTGAGCTCACATGGCAGCTGAGGTACCAACAATATGGTGAGAAAAGGTACAATGGGGTCAATCCAGGGCACTATGGGGGCTGATAAGGGGGGTGTGGAGGCTTCTTAGAGGAGCTGATGTCTGATCTGCAACCTGAAAGATGAGGGGGAATTAGCTGGGTAAAGGGAGGTGATGGGATACTTTCCAGCAAGTGGGAATGGAATGTTATTTAAAAAAAAACTGCCTCACAGGTGAAACCTGATGGCAAACGGTATTCATGAGGGGGTGGGGAGAGAGAGAGAGAGAGAGAGAGAGAGAATAAGCAGAGGAGAAAAAGATGGAGAAACATAGGAAAAAAAGTGGCAGAGAGATAGAGACAGAGACAGCTGGACAGAGATGAAAGGCTGGAAGGTGGAGAGATGAAAGGAATAGAGAGAGGACCAGAGAATCGTGGATTGTCAGAGCTGGAAGAAGCCATAGAGAACATCTAAAATCCCCTCATTTTATAGATAAGGAAACGGAGACACAGAAAGGCATTGCCAGAGTCACAAATGTGTTCAGTTAAAATGCTGAGTAAGAAACCTAGATCTCATGGTTTCCAGTAGGTTTGAGAGAGAAAGAGCTAGAGATGGACAAGATGGGGAGAGAGAGGAGTCAGAAAAAAGGGACGAGAGCTAGGGAGAGGCGCAGACAGCTAGATTCCTGGGCAGCACACTGTTGGGATTGCTGCGTGGAGTGAAAGCAAGGGAAGTTTAGATGAAATCTGAGCTGGGTTTCTTTCTTTTCCTTTCCCCTTTACCTTTTCCTCATTTTTCTCCCTTTCTTTTCCCCGTCTAACCACATTCCTTCCTACAACTAGATGTCAGGGAACTGGTTGCCATGGCTACCAAATGGCATTCAAGCAGGCTGAATTATTAAACCAGGGTCTTTGAAGCCAGGGCCCCAGTACGAAGTCCCTCTAGGGGGCGCAGGACGCAGTATGGAGCATAGGTCTGTGCCGGGGCAGGCCTAGGTGCTCCCTTGATGGTCTGGCTCAAGAGAGGACAGTGGTGCCTTGAGCACTGAGCCCTTCCTGCCCCGCCTCACTGAGTAGAGTAGAGGCCTGGGAGTGGGGAGGAGGTGCATCTGCTGGGGTGAAGAGTTGGAGAGACACAGGCCCTGTGTGCTGAACTGAATCCCTGCATCCCAGCCTACTGCCCCCACCTCCTCCAGCAAAAGGCACTGGACAACAGCCACAACTCATTCAAATGAAAGAAGAACCAAAACCAATGTTTTGTTATGTCTGAAAGGGCACCATATTGTTCGAATTAGTTGCTACATGTAGCCAGAGAGGCAAGAAATAAAATGGCAGGTGTGTCAGTGGGGTTGTACTGGGGCATCTGGGATTGTGATGCCTCTTCGGATAGGTAAAGGGAATCTGTCGTGGGGTCATGCGGTTGGTAGGCATGGCCCACTCCCAGCAATAAGAATGGTCTGTCAAGGAGAGTCTTGTTTGTGGGCACAATTGTTGTTTGTTTTGATGGTTGAGGGGAGTGAGTGTGGCTGCTCTTCTCTTAAGGAGATTCCAAGCCAGGAAAACCATCAGCCTTCTGGTATCCCAGCTCTTTAAACTTTTTCATTATAAAAAGAAACCCAAACATTGTAGTGTGACTGTTCCTGCTTATGGGCTGATGGAAGAAGGGCTTCAGCGGCTGGTAACTGCCTTGTGTCTGTGTGTACATATGTTGGGGTGCGGTGGGGGCATGAAGAGTCCACTTTGGGGTTAATGGAGTCATTCTCCTTCCCTCTAATAGATTCAATAGATTCTGAGGTTAGTTTTCTAAAGTGGGAAAATCTCTCCCTGTGTCCTCCCCACTCTGTGTTTCTTCTCCCTTGAGGGGAGGGCTGTTAATTCCCCAGGACCTAGGATTCTGACCCTCCCTTTGTGCAGGGCCCATGATCTCCTCTATGAGTGTGGCTCCCACTGATGCTTGAACTGAAAAAAAAAAATTCTTCATGAGGGAAACCAGATCTGTAAGACTTCCCAAAAATCTGTCAGCCTCTAAAAAACTGACGTAAAGCCCTGATTTTTTCCCCCCTAATGCCCAGCTGGAGCAGTTTTCAATATCAACGCTAAAGGCCTGGTTTTCCAAAGTCTATTTCATAGAGACCAGACTCACTTCTTTTCAGGGTTGATAATTTTTAGGACTTACTTGATGCTGGGGCTGAGGTTCTAGAATCTCCCAACCAGGCCTCTTGGGGGTGTGGTGAAGTAGGCAGTAGCTAAGAAGGCTGCACTGCTCTTGGTCTTCACTTCCTTTCCCCATCCCAAGCTAAGAGGAAGGGGAGAGGAGCCTTTGGCCTTGTGATCATTTAGTTCCTGTCAATGCATGTTTTCTGAGATGTGCCAGGCCCTGGGTAGGTGGGTGTAGAGCATACAAAGTTGACTAAATAAAATCCCTGCTCTTAGCCATAGCTCACAGCTAAGTAGGAAAGGCTGAATGTCTTCATTCAACTCTGGCAACCCCCAAAGGAAGTCTTCAGAAAACCTGCCCCATCTTTCTGTGCCAAGACCAGGCCTAAGGAACCAGAGCTACAGGGGAGAGAATGCTCTCCTTTCTTTCTCTTTCTCCTCCTTCTCTTCTTCCTTTCTGTTTCTCTTCTTGGCCCTTTCAGTCCTACTGCCTCTCCTTTCTCTCTCTGGGGCCCTGTGCCCTCTGATTGTGAGTTTTTGGTGGAAGGTGGGCAGCTGAGTATAGCCACCTGGCAAAGCCCCTCTGGGGACCTACATGGATTGAAGAGGTAGGCTGGTGGGACCTGAGGTCTTCACCAGCAAGGGCTCTGGGAGGCCTTTCTGCTACTATCCAGGAAAAGATAGGCAAAGAGCCAGAGAAATGGGGGGAGAGGGAGCCCTCTGAGGGATTCAAGTCTAGAAAGCCTTGGAGATATGCCAGTCCGACTGTTTTTAGGGTTGTTAATTTTTTGTGCCCCTGAACTACCCCTGGGGAACAGAGTCTCGCTTCTGGCCCCTGGCCACCCTCGGAGAGCCTTTACGTCCCCCCAGAGGCATCAGAGATGCTCCCCACTCGGGCTGGGGTCCCCTTTCCTTGGGCAGCATCTGGCTCAGGTACCGGTCCTCCCACACTTCCCTCTCTCCCTCAACTTGATCCGTAAAGCGTCCATTCGCTTCTGTTTCCCGTCAGGGGGAATCACGCTCTTCCATCAAGGTTCCCGGGCCAGCGAGGCAAACGGCCAGGACCCTGGGGCCGCGGTGAGGTCCACCGGCGGAACCTTGGGAGGTGCCGCTCCTACCCACAAACGGGGACGGTGTTCTCGAGTGGAAGTCGCCCGTGGAAGTCTGAGGTCACTGAACTTTTCCACAGAAACCCCGACCGAAATTTCTCGCCTCCAGGCCCTTTTACCACAGCGAGCCCCGCCCGCCCGCCCGCGACCCAGCCCCCGGCCCCGCCCGCAGCCCGTGTGCGCGCTCCCGCCGGCGTCCCTCTCCGCACTCTCCCGCCTCGCGGTGCTGCCCGGCCCGACTGCTATTTCTTTCTCTGTTTGGGTACAGCGCCCGTCTTCTCGTCTCCGTCTGACCCCTCTGGGGGGCATGTGTGCGAGTTCTCGTTCTGATTGTCAGACATTTCTTTTCCACTGTGTGGGCAGGAGACAGATTTTTCCCCGCGAACTGTCTCCCGTCTCTTTTATTCATTTTATTCTCTGTTTCTCTCCTTTCCCTCCTCCTGCCTTCCCGCCCGCCCCCCTCTTCTTTTTTCCTGATTCCTCCTTCCCCCTACAATTTCACCATCTCTCCTGCCCCCTCTCCCCGTGCCCCTTCCGCTCCCCGTGTGCCCTTTGAAAATAATTCAGTGATGTCTCGGGAATACTAGCACACTCTCCTCATTCAGCCGAGCGCGGGACTCTGCGTTAATTCAAGGTAAGCCCCGGTTCTTGCTACCCAGGAAATGGTCGTCTGCGCCCTGGCGCCCGCAGTCTTTGGGGCTGTGCTACCCTCCCCGGCGCCGGGCGCCCAGCTCCGTGTCCCCGGTGCTGCTACCTGTTGGCGTTGCATGGACCGTGGAGATTCCTAGTTTGCCCAAACCTTCCCCTGAGCCGGTTCTTCCTCTCCACGCGCTGCCCTTTTCTTTGCAACTTCCGTGTTCGTTTCCCAGGCGTGAGAAAGCCCCCGCGCGGTGGGCGTTTTGGGGTGTGAGGGGTGTGCTCCTTGTCAGGGCGTCCGGGGCTGGCACCTCGTTCGTGCTTGCGTGTTCGCTCAGCCGGCAGCGAGGGAGCCTCGTGCTGCCAGGGGAGCGCAGCCAAGCTCGGAGGAGGGGGTGCCGGCCGGCAGCCGGGGCTCTGACAGTCCCCGCCGCCGGGAAGTTCTCTGCGGGGGTCGGGGGGCACTCCTGGGGAAGGCTCGCTTGAGCAGGGGCTAAGCTTCCAGCGAAGTTTCTGGGAAGGAAGCTGTGTGCGCCGTTGGAAGCGTCCCGGGATTGGTGCAGGTTAGGCTGGGGTGTTTCTGGAGCCTCGGGTCGACCAGGCGGATGGGCTAGCGAGCGGACCCTATCCTGGGAGAGAGCCGGGAACTGGGCCTCGGAGGAAGGGGAGTGCGGAGGAGAAGCCGGTCTATTTAGAGTGACTTGCTTTTTGACCGGCTTTGGGTCTCCCTACGAGAGGGTGAGTTGCATGTCCTTTTCCAGGGATGAACACCCAGTTCTCTGAGCCTCTTTGCTTTGTGCCCGTGCCCAGGAGAGAATGATGGGGGACACTACCCCCTCCTCTACCACATCCCCCTGAGATCGAGGCTTCCGCCGTCTCACTCTGGGGACTGAGGTGGCACTTTGGCCACTTGCCCAAGGAGGGATCCTCCCTCTCACCAGGCCTGACTCTGTGGCCGCTCCGAGCAGCGTGCAGGTGGTTCACGCTGCGTAGGTGGGTGAATGACCGAGATCTGGGGGATTGTAATGATTCACTCTCTCTTACCTTTGGAGGCCATGGTGTTGGAACATTCTTTCTTACTCTTGGGGTTCAAGAACCACACTGTGTCTCAGAGACATCATGGTCAGCGGAAAGGCTGGAGAAGCCAAGCAGTTTAGTCCAGACTAGAGACTGTGAGACCTGCACTCAGAGAAATGTTTTCATGAAAGGAAAGATGTTTCTGACGCTTAAATAAGAGCATCGCTTTAACTCCACTGACACCTGAGCTAGAAAAAAGGGGTTTTCTTTACTGGGACTGGGAGCTAGGGTAGGCACTGGGGAAAACTTCCCCAATTGACAGTTCCACGAGGAGTTACTAATGGAAAATAATAGAAATTCCCCTTCTGCAAATGTGTGGGTCTGGTCGGGTTGTGCAGCCATCTCTAGAGCCTAGAAGGAGATGACCTTTTCTTGTTTGATTCCACTCTGCTGTTCTCTCACATGCTTTGTCTCTGGCCAGCTAAGATGTATTTTTTTTTTTAACCACTTTGTAGTATTGGGTAATCATATAATTTATTGTCCAAGCTGGGACACTTTTGAGAGTAGATAGAGACATTAGTAATAATTAGACAGGGACAAGAGAGACTGTCTAGACAGATAGGGATGAATGATTGCCCTGAGAGTGACTATACAGTCAGAGTGAGGGACCGTTCATGAGGCAACATGCCATGCTTTCATGTCATTTGGATTTGCACCTTCCTTATTGGCGTGGTTCTTCCTGACTCAAATTGCAAATGGACTTTATTTCCGTTGCCTCTGAGAAACCAGTGCTGAATACAAATCTCTTTCCCGTGACAACTCCTCTTTCCTCAATTCCACGAAACCCTTCAAAAATCCCACTTCCAGAGGGGAACTTCATGCTTTGATTGCAGGAGTTACAAGTAGAGGGTGATTTCCATGGAAATGATTTACATGTTTCTATCCCTCTGACTGCTTCCTTGTGATATTTATGAGCCTGGGCTCCCAGGAGGCCATCCTTCTGCCAGGATTTGTGAGTGTTATGTTGATGGCAGGATGATACACAGTGACCCTCAGAGTCCCACGGTTGAGTGATTGGATCACTGCTGTCAGAACTCCTCAGCTGTCCTGAGGCTGGGGGTGGTGTGTGTGTTGGGTGTGAGAGAGGAGAGGGTAGAGGAAAGAATCCTATATGTGTCTGGGTTTTGAACACGTACAGGTTTTGAACATATATATGTTCAAGAAGCATCCTATTGCAGGGAAGTGCCCGGCTTTTACTTCCTGGGTTGTGTGAGGGAGTGATGAGCATTCTTAGGGGATGTGTCAGTAACACTTCCAGCCCCTTAGGAGCCCAAGAGTCTGTCAGACCGCCGAGTCCCTGCAGGGCTTCAACAGTTTAGTTATCATTTATTAAGTGCTTGTTATTTTCCAGATACTAGAGCAAAGAGTTTCCAGACTTTATCAAAATTAATCCGTATCCAATCCTATTAAGTAGGTATCCTCATTTTATAGGTGAGGCAACCGGAGCTCAGAAAAGTTAAGTAACTTGCTCAGGTTCACCCAGAGGCTAGCTGACTCTCTCCATGCAATGGGTACCTCCTTGTGTTGAAGTTGATGTGGTCAGTATTTGGCTCACACATGTGCTGCAACCTGTTTGGGGGCCTGGGGGCGATGGATGGTTTCAGGGTAGGGTGGATTAGACAATCCACTTGTCCGTCCCGCCTGGTTCTTGACTCGTGTTGCCCCTGTTCTTTCTGTCCACATCGTCCTTTCTTGGTATCTGTGAAGTTTGTGTGCTCCACCCCCTGCCCTGCCACTTGGACCATCACTGGAGGACCCTCTCACCTAGATCCCACTCCAGTTTGCCTGTGAATGCCTGTGGTGAGAGGATTGTCTTATGGATGCAGAGCATGTGTCACCACCTGGTACTGAGGGTCTGTCTACACCGTAGTTATTGAAGCCTGCCTCTCTCAGGATCGCAGTTGACTGAGTCCAGTTGTCTCAGAGACTGACAATGGCCTAGAATTGGAGAAAGCCTCCCCACCCCTTGGTTTGCCCAGAAGTAACTCTGTAGACTAGCAGGGGGAACCTGACCGTTCCCAGCTGAAAGTGTTTTGGTTCGGTCCTTTAGATCCTTTCTCTATCACTGAGGCAAAAATAGAGCCTTAAGTAGGTAATTCTAGACCTTGTTTCCACCTGCTCATCCTTCCTATTTACCCCGTAGTATGTAATCAGACCAAGAACAGCATGCCTGGGGGAAACAGGGCGTTATCAGGTGAGGGTGGGGTGGATAAAGGAGCACTGGCCTGGGAGACTTGACTTCTAGCCCAACTGAGCCCCATTAAGGAGCCGTGTGACCCTGGGCAAGTCATGAACTGCCCTGGGCCTCATTTCACTTGCCTGAAAATGAAGACTGGGCAGATGCTCCACAGGTATTTCCCAGCTCCAGCAGTTGAAGATCCCACAGTTCAGCGTAGCTTTGGGCTCTGAGCTCCATAAATCCTGGGCGGAGCCACTCCTTGCTTTGGGGAAGCACTGGAGGCTGATGGATAGGAGTTAGGTGGAGGGGCCATGAAAGAGACATCGTGGGGAGGAGCAGTGACTGCCCCTGGCCTCCTGTGGGCAGGCCTCAGCCTAGTTCTGGTCTGGAAAAATGGGGTGGCTTATCTGGCCTTCCCTCCTGTCTGCCTTGTGTTGTCTTGAATCCCCAAGAAGTTGTATTTCCTTGTACCCGCAGTAAGTGACAGAGGATTGGGAAGAGCAGGAAATACCACACTGTGCTAACCAACATCTGCAGTATTCCCTGAATGATGAGCTGAGCGCTGGGGGAAGGGCAGCGGTGGTAGGCAGGAGGATGGAAGAAGGTGATCTACAAAAAGAAAAAGAGAAAGGAGACATGGTCTTGGTCTTTATGGCACTTGCAGTATGGTAGGAAGCCTGGATCTAGGCCATTGTATAGTAACAAACTAAAGCCATTTGGAACCAAAAAGCCCATTACAAAGCTCTTTGTTATAGTACAGAGTGGGTTACGTGCAAATCAAGAAACTTCCTGGCAGAAGCAAAGAAGTGTGGTACCTCTTTCCCTGTAACCTGGAAAACGTGTTAGGAGTGTAATCGTCATCTCTGACATGAGGATTCTAAAGGGCTCTGTTGTCTGCTGTACACGTGCGGACTTGGGGGAATGGCAATGAATGAGATTCTAGAACAGAATTGGGCTTTACCAAGGAAAGGCCTTCCCTTCTATGTTCACATAGTAGCACTTTGAAAGATACATCCTCTGGAATCACAGAGATTTTGCAACTACATTGACCTCACTTGAAAAAAAAAATCTTTCCCCCTATAAATGCTAGCCTGGGATTGGGGCAGAGAGAGAATGCTCCAGATTCTCACTGTAGGGTTAGGGGTGGCAGCAACAGCTGAATGGGTGCTGGGGGAGGGCACAGAACTGGGGTCCAAGAGGAAGGTGCGATGCTGTCTTGGATACGGGGCAGGCACTGCAGCCTGTGGCAGAGCAGGGCATCCAGCCTGGTGGACTTTTATGTAATTTCTAACCTGAGTAACAAAATCTAGGGCTACACTGATGGACGCAACTTTTAATGATGGAAATATCACTGTAGTTACAGAAATGTAACTTGATGCAGCTTTCTGTATCTTCTTGGCAGAAGGTATCTGTGTTTATGCCTCCTTTATGTATCTTTTGGGGTTCCCCCATGAATCAGATGTGTACAAGGCCTTTTGCTGGGAGAAATGGGAAAATAAAGCTGAAAATGACATGGTTCTCTCAAATAATTGGTTTCTAGCTCTAAGTACAGTCCTTTGAAGAAATTTTGATTTCTTTTACCAAATTATGTGTTATCTGGTCTTGCCCCAGTCCTTGCTGGCTATAGACCGTGGGCAAATCACTTAACCCCCTAGGCCTCAGCTACTTTATCAATAAACAGTCCCGGTAGCTCATCTTGGAGAGAAGGGGCCTGGACCCAACAGTCACCTGAGGCCCCTTTCCATTTTAAGAGCAATGACTCTTCTGTGATTTTGTTTTCCATCCCTTCTCTCTCCACTTCTCTTTATTCTTTGTGTCTCCCTCTTACCTAGTCATACAGTAGATTTTTTTTTTGTTTGCTGTAGTTACTGAATAGGAGTTCTTAATTTAAAAAGTACTGGAGATCATTTTATATTTCTGCCTCTGAAAAGAAAGTAAATTGAATCTCTCTTGACTTCTTTGGTCCTTGATTGATGTTTTCTTGAGTGTAAGGATCCTAAATACAGACGGAGTTCCAGGCCTTCTTTAGAGAAGGGATGTGTAATGACAGGTGAGCACTTATCCCTGATTTTCTTTTTGTCAGATCTCTGACTCGGGGTTAATGAGCTGTTCAGTGCTGAAGTCTGAGAGCCTTGGGTACCTCTGCCTCTGTGCCCAGGCAAAGAAAGTCAGCCTGTCAACCTCAGAACCTTGGCACTGGCCCAGAGTGGCTCTCCAAGGTTCCCCAAGGATGGGAAGGAGCCTGGGCTGGGGGGGGGGAGGGGCAAAGCCCCAGATGTGAGCCTCAGCTCTGCCACTTAGTGCTTCTCCCCTCCCTCCTCCGCTCCCACCTGCTCTCCCCACCCTCCTTCCTTCCGCAGATGTGTCCTAAGTGCCTGTTCGGGCCAGGCACTGCTTTGGGTACTGGGAATACAGCAGTGACCAAGGCAGACAAATTTCCCACTTTTGTGAAATTTCTGTTCTATTGCAGGGAGAGAGACAATAAATAGACTAGTAAATTTATTTTAAAAAATCACACTGCGATACATGTCACTCAGAAAATTAATATAGGGTGACGAGGCACTTGATTGGGTAGCTCTTTAGATTGGACGTCAGGGAGGCTTCTGAAGAGGTAATATTTAAGCTGAAGATCAGAATGGCAAAAAATGAAACAGGATCCATATCACCAAATCTCATAATGTGGCCATTATGAGGAACGAGTACCATTGTATATGAAAGTGTTTTATAGACTATGTAATAAATGTAGCACATTTTATATCTCATCTGGCAAAATTCCTTGAGGGCAAGCATTGTGAGTAATTAATACTTGCAATCTCAGTACCTAGCAGGGTAGTAATTGCAGGTTGAAAAAATTATGTATCTAAAACTGGGAGTTCAGAGGGGATTTTTAAGAAATAAAATAAGATGATGTCTGTGACAGGCCTTTGTTGAAAGAAGACAATATTCCATCCACTCTTGCCACGCCACTACTGGGCTTTGCTGGTGATTTCCATCCATGATGCCCTGGGGAGAGCAGAGCAGGTTCCCTGGACATCACTAGGGCACAGAGGGATGGAGAAGAACGGGCAGTACTGTGAGTGTAGACTTCCCGGGGAAATTCCAGATCGCTTTTCTTGCTTTTCAGTGTCTTCTTAACCCAGAGCAGAGGCTAACTTATCTGAAATTGTGAAGAGAGGCCATAGGCTCCCTCTCACCCTCCACAGCTGGCTGGAAGGCTTCCCTTCCCATGTGTCCGAAACCTTTGCCTTCCCCCAGCCTCGCTGCATCTCTCTCTTCCCTCCAGTCTGGAACCTGGCTCATTGGGTGTCCAGGGGACCTCAGTCCATTCTGCTGACTGGTGGCTGTGACTCTACAGACCTGTTCCCCTCCCTGTCACCCTCCCTGGGGGTTGAGTCAATGCAGCCCACCTACTGAATCCTGTGAATCACGGCTTTTCAAACATGCAGGTGTGAATCACTCAACTTGTAGCCCTTGAGATGTCTTGGGTGACAGCTGAGGGAGAAGACTGGGTGCCTGTCCCTGTCCCTCACCTTCCCATTGCTTTGTCATGCTTCCTGCACTGAGGACCTAGAGCTCCCATCCCACAGCCCTTCTCTAGGGCCTCAAGACCAGTTTATGGGGTACATATGAGTGGGCATTCACTCATGTGGTAGGAGTCCTTTAAGTAGAACATCCCGTCCCAAAGTGTGGTTCCTGGACCAGCGGCATCAGCATTATCCCAGACATCCTGAATCAGAACCTGGGACTGGGTGAGTGTGATGCACATAAGTTTGAGAACCACTGTTAGAGGCATAGATGAAGGGATGCACCAGAAACTTGGTACATCTTATACCTTTTGAGATAGAAACATTGTTTTTCCTGCTTTTATAGGAGCAAACAAAGGCCTCTAGAATCCAAGATCACAGTAGGTGGTAGAGCCCTGGATTAGAGTCCAAGCACTGGCTCCAAAGCCAGAATCACTATGAAGTTTATACCCCTAATTAAAATGCAAATATATCTGGAGACATCTATTACTAACCATTAACACCTTAGTGCTAATTGCTCCCCTGGCCATTTACAATAGACTTCTGAGAAGAGAGCTGGAGCAGCTCAGTAGGTGGTGGTATCTTGTGGGTGCTTTCACTGCTTTGGTAATCTGTCCTCTGGTTAGCTCTGGCTGGGTTCCTCCTCCAGATGAGAACTGAGTGACTGATCCTTAAATATAGGAGCTCCCTGGTCCCCGTACACTCTCCTAGAGGGACTTTAACCCCTCCCTTTGCTTCAGCCATCACCCATATGATGATGACTTCCAAATTTGTTTTCCAACCCAGGATTCTCTTTTGTATGTTAGAATTTCTCTCCAACTGACTATTGGGCATTTCTGTTTCAACACCTCACAGTATCTCAAAGTTACCTTGTCCCAAACTAAACCCATCAGCATTTACAAAATTTCGTTTTCTTCTCATAGAGCCTCTTTCAGCAAGTGGTACCACCATCCATTCAGTTGACCAGGCCAGAAATATGGATGTTATCTGTGACTCTACTTCCTCCTTTTTGCCTTGTCTCCTCATCTACATCTTGTTAGTGAGGACATTCTGCTGACTGTTCCTCCTTAATGCCGTGGAATTCCGGCCCTTCTCCCTTCTTCCACTACCACTGCACTCAACATTTCTCTCCTGGTCTACTGCACCTGTCTTATCTCCATATTCTGTACTGTGGCCACAACCGTCTTTCTAATATGCAGATGTGAGTATGTCATGCTTTCTTTTGACACCACTCCATGGTTCCTTTTTTTCAGAATAAAGTATGTATGGCATGATGTGTAAAGCCTTTCATGGTCTAACCCCCTGCCTGCCTCTCCAGTCTTGTTTCTAGATATTTCCACTCATTTTCTCCCTGTACTCTGCCCTACTGGACTACTTCAGTTACCTAGACCTGCCTTCCTCTATTAAGCCTTAATACCTTCACCAGTGCTAGTTCAATGTGACCTTTCCTAGCCCCTCCTCAAAGAGCCTGGCTCATCCTTGCCTATTCTACCAAACTCAGTTACTTATTCCAGGAAGATTTCCTTGATTCTCTTCAAGCTGTGCCAGAACCTCTTCCTTTGTACTCTCTCAGTGTCTTGTGCTGTATTGTTGTCATTGCCAGACTCTTTCCTAGAGTGTGAAACCTTTGAGAGCAGGAATTGTTTCTTTTATCTATGTCTCCTCAAAGCTTTGCACTTAGCAGGTGACTGATAAATTTCTTGAATATGTAAACAAGTGGAGAAGCCACTCTGGAACCTTTGACCAATCCTGATTCTCCTTCCCTCTGTTGTGTACCATCTTCCCTATGATTGGGTCATTACACTCACCAACTGTGACTTCAACAGAGTTTTTATCATTTGTTGACTTTGAAATGACAGCAAGAACCCATCAACTTCTCTCAGAGAAAGTGGTGAGTTGACTGAAGGCTGCGGTACCATGGAGTGTGTGTGAGTATGTGTGTGTGTGAGTGTGTGTATATGTGTGTGTGTGTGTGTGTGTGTTTGAAAGTGGTCCCATGAAGCCTGAAGTAGAAGAATCCAGGTAGATTCTATAGTCCTGCTAACTTTGTATCCAGTAATTTTTAATATATAGAAAGTTGAAAAAGGGTTTTCTTCGGTTCCCCCATTTTTCTCCTTTAGGATAAAGAGTGTGTTTCAGTTATAACTGTATACCCATGGCTCCTCAGTATGCTATCTGGAACATAGTAAGTGCTAAATAAACTTTCAGAAGGGACTTAGCCAATGGAAAGAGCCCTATGAAAGGTTTTGGATTGGGAGCCTGCGGACAGGATCCATGAGTCCATGATAGGACCAACTTATTCCCATGGCTTTGAGTACCGTCTTATGCCCCAGACTCCTATGTAAGTTTACTTTTTCAGTATAATAAGTCATCCCCAAACTCAGTAGTCTAAAACAGCAAACATTTAGTATTTCTCACAATTCCCTGGGTTGGTTGGGTAGGTTTGCTTGTCCTGGGCCAACGTGGCTGGAGTTGGATTGTCTAGTTTGGCCTCACTTACATGTATGGGTCATCAGCTGAGGCAGTGAGACAGCTGGAATGGCTGGAGCCTCTCTCCTCTTGGTTACTGATCCTCAGAAAGGCTAGCCAAGGCTTGTTCACATGGTTGTGGAAGGGTTCCCAGAAGCCAGAGAGAAGGCAATCCCCAATGCACAGGCCTTTCTCAATACTCCGCTTGTATCACATTTGCTATTGTTTCAGTGCCTAAAGCAAGTCACAGGGTCAAGGTGAGATTCGCTGTGGGAAGGTCCTCCAACAAAGTAGACACCAAGATCAGATTAAATGTGCAAAGATTTTGTTGGGGGGAAACTCCTATGAAACGTAATGGGGAGGGAGCTGGGAAAGGCTGGAAGAACTGTCAGGGCACCGTGCAAGTCTGACCCTGAGTGATGGGTAGAGAGAAGAAGGTCGGTACCAGGGTCTCAACCTGCTCTGCAATCTGAGGATGCTTGGCAAGGCTGTTGGGAAGCTCTCCAGCCCAAGTCAGCCATCAGAGGGGTCCCGTGTCTCCCAGGAGTGGGCCTGCCTTAGTGTCCCTGTCCTGCTCCCTCTGTGCAAATTCGGTGATGGATTTCAGAGCCCAGCAGCTGGGGTTTTTGGTCAATTAAGCACCCTGTAGTTAGACGTCTGCCAGGCACATTCTCACAGCCACCTACAGGGCCATTACTCAAACAGTTTATTGCAAGTCTCTAATTTATGCCTCCAGCTCAGACTTCTCTTCTAAGATCTGGACCTCTAGATCCATCAGCTTTCGTAATGTCTCCACTTGGCTGTCTCAGACTTAATATTTTCAGACTGAACTCTTGATCTCTACAACCAAATCTACTCCTCCAGCTTTCTTGTCTTGATGAGTGGCACCTTCATCCAGTCACAAGTCCAGGGTCACTGTTGATACTTGCACCTCTACATGCCCTTAGGCAATCCATTATGAAATCCTGACAGTGTAACTGCCTGAATACCTCTCGATCCATACTCTTATCTACACAACCCCTCCCCCGCTCCCCCACCTAGACCAAGCCACCATCATCTCTTACTTCGATGACAAAGCAGCCTCCTTACTCATCTCTCAGTAGCCATACCTTGTCTTATGGCACTTCGCTTTATCACACTTTACAGATAGAGTGTTATTTACAATTTGAAGGTTTGTGGCAACCTTCTGTGGAGCAAGTCTTTGGACACCATTTTTCCAACAGCATTTGCTTATTCGTGTCTCTGTGTCACGATTTGGTTTTGGTATAATTCTTGCAATATTTTGGTTTTGGTATAATTCTTGCAATAGTTCAAATTTTTCATTATTGTTATATTTGTTATAGTGATCTGTGACCAGTGATTTTTGTTTTCTTATTAATTTTTATTCGAGTATAGTTGCTTTACAATGTTGTGTTAGTGTATACAGTACAGCAAAGTGAATCGGCCATATGTATACATATATCCCCTCTTTTTTTGGATTTCCTTCCCATTTAGGTCACCACAGAGCATTGAGTAGAGTTCCCTGTGCTATACAGTAGGTTCTTATTAGTTATCTATTTTATACAGAGTAGTGTATATATGTCAATCCCAGTCTCCCAATTCATCCCACCTCCCCCCGCTTCCCTGGTATCCATATGTCCATTCTCTACTTCTGTGTCTCTATTTCTGACCAGTGATTTTTGATGTTACTGTTGCAAAAATATTGCAATTCACTGAGGACTCAGATGATGGTTAGCATTTTTTTTTAGCAATAAAGCGTTTTTTAATTAAGGTGTGTACATTGTTTTTTAGACATAATGCTATTGCACACTTAATAGACTACAGCATAGTGTAAACATACCTTTTATACGCACTGGGAAACCAAAAAATTCAGGTGACTTGCTTTATTGCAATATTTGCTTTATTTTTTCCCCTTCATTTTTAAATTGAACTGTAGTTGATTTACAGCGTTGTGTTTCAGATGTACAGCAAAGTGATTCAGTTATACATATTATATAAATCTATTCTTTTTCAGATTCTTTTCCATTATAGGTTATTACAAGACCTTGAATATAATTCCCTGTGCTATACAGTAAGCCGTTGTTGGTTATCTATTTTATATATAGTAGTGTGTATATGTTAATCCCAAACTCCTGATTTATCCCTCCCCTGCAATATTTGCTGTATTGCAGTGGTCTGGAACCAGACCTGTAATATCTGGCTTTTGCCCGCCCCCTCTCCCTGCCGTGGCCACCTCCTCCCAGTTCTGCCCCTTTCCTTCTTCTCTGCCTGCCTCCAGCTCATTATGACTGAAATGAAAGGCGGAGGCATCTCAAATGAAATGTCACAACAGGCATTACTCATTGTGGTAAGGCTGGCTGGCCAGGGAGTAAGCAGGGTGGAGTACCTGGCCGGGTGAGCCCGAGAAAGGTGCTTGGGGAGCTGGGCGGACACAGCCCAAGTGTGACTCATGGCTGCAGCCGCTCGGGCCCCTGCTTTTGTCCTGCTCTCTCCCCTGTGCGGTGGGGCGAGGCTTGCTGGCATCCTAGAATTGTTGAAACTCTGCTGTTGAAACATAGAGCTGCCCAGGTTGCTGTGACAGGGTTTCTTTGTGGATGGGTGAGTCCAGAGGGTGTCAGACGAGTAGTAACCAAGTGGATGGGGACTCAGTTCTGTGGTAGAGGGCTTAGAGCACCAACCTGGGGTCAGGCAGCTTTCAGATCGGGTCCTGGCTCCCCCATTCATTCCCGAGCGGCTCTGAGCAGGTGAGTTACTTTCTCTGAATCTCAGCTTCCTTAAATGTATACAGGAGTAGGTCCCACCTCATAGGATTTGTGTGAAGTTTGAATCCGTATAAGCGATCAACAACTATTAGCTAGAGATGATTGAGACTTGTTTAAGATCAGGGGATGGTGCTGAACTCTGTGGGGAGGGGAGAGAAGGCAGAACGGTAGGCAAGAGATCTGGCTGGGCACTGCCAAGGTACCCGTGGCCCACCCTCTTCCTCTGCTATCCTGTGGCATCTCAGAACCTCAAGCCCACTAGGCATCCATAAAAGTTGATTAAATGAACATATAAAATATTTGAGGGAGGCAGAGAGTCAAGATTGTCTTGGGTCCCATATCCTTTTAGTCATACCTTTGACGGGGCTGTAAAGTTGTGAGGGTTTGGGGGATGCCAATTTGTAGAGGCCGTTCAAACCATTAAGACAAACACAATTCTGTGAAAAATACAAATTGCACTCCATTTTATTGTTTTAGTCTGCTTTTTAAAATTTTCAGAGCAAAATTCTCAAAGTCCAAATATAAAGTACAAATGAGGGGAATTCCCTGGCGGTCCAGTGGTTAGGACTTGGCGCTTTCACTGCGGAGGCCTGGGTTCTATCCCTAGTCAGGGAACTAAGATCCCGCATGACGTGGCAAGTACCAGTGAAATACTTGCTTTGTTTACTTGCTTTGTAAACCGTATGGCTTGAAATGTGTATAATGTCAGCTATTATGTGGGAAGGAGCTCCTGATAAGGTTGCTATTTTGTTTGGCCTATAAAGGTAGAGGGTACTTGAGGTTTGCATTGCTATTAGCCTGCCATTGAAGAATTTTAATTCTTGATTTCATTGATCCTGAAGCAATCTTCTATTTTGAGAGGTAGGAGGACCTTTGAAGGAGTCCCAACAGATGTAATTATACCTCAGACCTCACCCCAAATCCAGTACATCAAACAATTATTAAGCCTCTAGTCGTGTGATTCCTAACCTTTGGAGTCATTAGAATCCCTTGAAAATTTGATGAAGGCTGTGGACTCGACCTGCTAAAATGGATACCTCAAATATTCATACAATATCAGGACGCCAGAGCCTCATGAAGCCCATCCTACTTGGAGTCTGAGTGGATCACGTCAGATGGAGAATATTCTCAGCATCGTGAGTCATCCACGAGAGGACTGGGCAGAACTCAGAGGACAGAGATACCAGATGGAGAGGTCGGCCTGGGCCCCATCTTTGCCAGTGCACCTCTCTGGTTTCAGGACTCACCAGGGGCGTCTCCATTCTCATCGTGCAGACTTTCCGTCTCTGAGGATGCCTCCCACCTCGCACAGGGACAGAGTCTCCCTTCCACAGCTGTGGGCCCTGATGCCCAGAAAGTTGGCTGTGGGTCACTGTGGCCCATGGGAAGTAATTCACAGGGACACATCAGAAGGTGGCGTGGAGGGTGGATGACACCATTCCCAGTCCTTTCCAGCATGAACTCTGTGGAAGGGGCTTCCCTTCTGGTCTCAGCCCTTACTCGCGTTACTTTCCTTCCTAAAGTGCACTGCTCTCTCCTCTTTGCCCATCTTCCAGCGTCTCATCTCCTCCAGCAAGTACTTGGCATCTTTCCCAGCCCTTGCCCCTACCTGCCTTATTCTTAAGGAAACAGAGTATCCTTAAGGCCCTCACATCCTCTGAGTTACATGTTCCCACACTCCTTGTCCTTTAGTTAACTTCTCAGCTGTGGTTAGACTTGACTGTGCAGTTAGAGGGCAGCTTCTCAAGATCAGAGACTCACCTTCTGACTGGCTCCCTAGAGGCTCAGAGTGGGAGGTCTCAGAAGAAACCAGGTATGTTACTTAGGGGAGCAGCCAGGGAGAGGCAAGAGAGCCCCAGTGAAAGCTGTGGGGACTGTGAGGGGAGAGTCTAGTGGGGATGACCGTGGGTTGTTTTTTGTTTTTTGTAATTGACAGATAACATTTTATTAGTTTCAGGTGTACAACGTAACGATTTGATATTTGTATACACTGAGAAATTACCACCACAATAAGTCTAGAATTGTGTTCTTATCCCAGTCATGTCACTGTTTAAAAAAAATTTTTTGTTTTTATTATTGTTCCTTTTTAAAAATTGAAGTACAGTTGATTTACAGTGTTTCAGGGGTACAGTTTTATATGTGTGTGTATATATATATATATTCTTTTCCATTCTTCACCATTAAAGATCATTACAAGATATTGAATTTAGTTCCCTGAGCTACACAGTAGGTCCTTGGTGTTTATCAGTTTTACATACAGTAGTATGTATCTGTCAATCCCAAATTCCCAACTTAAGGAGATGACCATGTTTTTAAAACTCTTCTTTCCTCCTCCAGAAATTGCTCCATTTTGCTTCTTAACGCAGTACAGTTCCTCCAAAGAGTTTCTTGTACTTGTTGGGTCCAAATTCTCTCCCTTTATTCTCTTCTTTTTAAAGTACCTTTTTATTGTGGAAATTTTCAAACATATACTAAAGTAGAGAGAGTAGTGTCATGAACCTACAAGTGACCACAACCCAGCTTCAATAATTATCAACTCATAACCAATTTTTTTTACCTCAATCTCCCTACTCTACCTCCCCACTGGATTATTTTGAAGCAAATCCCAGTCATCATATAACTCCATCCATAAATATTTAAGTACTAGACTCTAAAAGATAATGGATTAAAAAAAGACCATAATAGCATTACCACACTCCCCCAAATTAACAATAATTTCTTAGGATCTTCAGATACCTAGTTGGTGTTCAGATTTCTCCAATTGTATTACGTTTTAAGAAGCGGTTTGTTTGTTTAAATCAGGATCCAAATAAGGGCCACACCTCATATTTTGTTGAAAGGTTTCTTAAGTCATTTATCTGTAGGTTACTTCACCCCACTTGTTTCTCAGCCTCATGGTTTATTTGTTGAAGAAACTTGGTCATATTTTCTGTGGATTTTCCCACAGTCTGGAGTTAGCTGGTTGCATCCCCATCGGTTGTTGAATGTTTTTGTTCCCTGTAGTTCCTGTAAGCTGGCATTTAGTCCCATCTGGTTCAGATTTGCTTTTTTGTTACTTTGTAAGATTACTTCCTAGGGGGTGGTAGGTATTTCCATCAGAGGCACATAATGTCTGGTTGTTTCCCTTCATGTGATGTCAGCAGTCACTGAGGATTATTTGCCTGGGTTAGAGTTGGAAAACTTTCTCTCTTAATGGCCAGTAAATATTTTAGTCTGTGGGCCGTGCGGTCTCTATCACAACCACTCAACACTGTGGTTGTAGTGTGGAAGCAGCCAGAGTCAATACATAAGTGAATGGGCGCGGGTGAGTTCCAGTAAAACTTTACTTACAAAAACAAGCAGACCAGATATAGACCAAGGGCTATAGTTTGCTGATCCCTGCCTGGATTGTTTATTTCCTTACAGGGCTTGCACAATGCCGATATCCTAATCCTGTCATTCCTTCTTCATTTATTAGCTGGAATCACTTACAAAGAGAGATTTTTCCCTGCACTGTTTGGCTATTCCGTTCTTTTTGTTTTTGTGGTGTGCGGGCCTCTCACTGTTGTGGCCTCTCCCATTGCGGAGCACAGGCTCCGGACGCGCAGGCTCAGCGGCCATGGCTCACGGGCCCAGACACTCCGTGGCATGTGGGATCTTCCTGGACCGGGGCACGAACCCGTGTCCCCTGCATCGGCAGGCGGACTCTCAACCACTGCGCCACCAGGGAAGCCCTATTCCGTTCTTTTTCATCCTTCTTTAATGAGGCTCCCTTCTGCCCCACTCCGCCAAAATTGTTCTAAGATCATCAGTGACCATCCTGTTGCTAAATCCGTTGTTCTGTTTCCAGTTCTCATCTTGAGATACTTGACCTACTGGCAGCATTTGACGTAGCTGATCACTCATTCCTCTGTGAAATGCTCCACCTGACTTCACGACCCACCACCTCTCCTCGGTTCTTCCTTTGCCATTGGTAACTCCTTCTCAGTGGCTTTTGTTAATTTTTCCTAATCAATCAATCTGTGAGTCTTGGATCCCCTAGGCTGAGTCTTTAGACCTCTTCTCTTCTTTATCTGAATCGCTTCTCCAGGGTTCGAGACATAGATGACTTCTAAATATGTACATATTTAGCTAAATATATATGTATATTAAATATTATGTTTAATATGATATGAGATATGTAGCTCTTGCCTGGTCTTCTTTGTGAACCCTGCATGTGTCTCTCCAAGTTGCCCATGAAATGTTTCCCCTGGGGATGTCTAAGAGAAATGTCAAACCTTACATGTCTAAATATGAATGCTTGATCTTCCCCATAAAACCTCCTTCTTCAGTCTTTCCTATCTCAGTTAATGGAAACTCCATCCTTCCAGGATCTAGGCCAAAAAATCTTAGTGTCATCCTTAATACCTCTTTTTCTTTCACTCCCCACGTCCAATCTGTCAGCAAATCCTCCTTCAAAATATATCTGCTTCTCACCACCTCCACTGCTACCAACCTGGTTCAAGCTATTGTCACCCCTCCCCAGGATTGTTGCAACCACCTGCTACTAACTGAAGCAGGTGGTCATGCCGCCCTACTTGGAGTGCATTCTCAACCCAGCAGCCCAAGGAACCCTTTAAAAACCATAAATCAGGGTATCTTACTCTTCTGCTCAGAACCCTTCAATGGGCTTCCCATCTCATTTAGAGTAGAAGCCAGAATCCTTAAAGTGGCCTGCAGAACCCTACAGGGCCTGAACCTCACCTTCACCCCTTGCCTTTCTAAACTCATGTCCTATAACTCTTCCCATGTGTCTCTCTGCTCCAGTCACACAGGCTCCCTGCTGTACCCATTATGCTAAGCACACTCATTGCCTCTGGTTCTTTGCCCTTGCTGCCTGGGATGCTCTTCTGCAGATATCTGTGTGGCTTGCCCCTCACCACCTTCAGGTCTTTGCTCAGTGAGGCCTTACCTGATCACACTACTGTTCCCTCCACCCCTGCACGCCAGGAAAGAAGAAAGTCAAGATCTCAGCCAAGAGAAGGTGGATTGTCTTTGCTCTGAGACCCTAATAGGGAAGCTGCCCTGCTGAGACTGCACAGGAGTATTTCCCTGCCTGTCCTCTTCCTCCACCCCGACTCCCACTGCAGCTGGTCTGGACTGTAGGTGAAGCTCCAAGATGGTGAGGAGAGTCCTGCCTTTCCCTCTCCCTCCATGCAGGACACCCTCGAACCCCTCCACCCTCTGAAACAGACCTCTGTTCCCTTTCCTTAAAAAATAAGCTCTCTGGGGGCTTCCCTGGTGGCGCAGTGGTTAAGAATCTGCCTGCCAATGCAGGGGACACGGGTTCGAGCCCTGGTCCGGGAAGATCCCACATGCCATGGAGCAGCTAAGCCCGTGCACCACAACTACTGAGTCTGCGCTCTAGAGCCCGCAAGCCACAACTACTGAGCCCATGCGCCTAGAGCCCATGCTCTGCAACAAGAGAAGCCACTGCAATGAGAAGCCCGCGCACCGCAGCGAAGGGTTGCCCCTGCTCGCCGCAACTAGAGAAAGCCCGCGTGCGGCAACGAAGACCCACTGTGGCCAAAAATAAAAAAAATAAGCTGTCTGACTCCTCTGGGTTGCTAGCCCAGCTGGGGTGTCTCAGAGCTGGGGGCTGGTGTGGGGACCCTCAGTGGATTCACAGCCAGCATTGGGGTGTTTTCTTCCACGTCTTCACTGATGAATCCTGCTTCAGTGTTTTATTCTGGAGCTCATGCTGGCCCAGAAAAAGGCCGCAGTGACCTCTTTGGGCCTTTCTTCCCTTCTGTCTGTCATCCGGGGATGAGTGTGCCTTGGTGCCTCTCCATTCATCTATGTGAAAATTGTGTCTGTCATTTTGAATTTGAATCCACACCTGCCATCTGGAGACTTCAGGTGCCTGCTGGGGGGAATTTGGATGATGTCATGAAGGGGTGATGTCTGCAAGGCTGATGTCCTGGAGCCTGTCCCCAGCCAGGCCACTCATCAGTCAGTCCTTGTCCTCACTTTGTAGCATCAGAGACTCTCTGAGCCAGATGGTACCCCAGCGATCACCTAGTCTAACCCTCCAAGTCTCTTCTGCTACGTGTCTGAGAAGCGGCTGTTCAGGCTGCCTCACTACTTTCCAGGGTAGCTCAGTCTACTTTCAGATAGGTCTAATTGGAACGTTCAGTCTAATTGAGTCTCTTGTTTCTCTTCTTGAAGGGTACTTCCATAGTGACTATTTCAACGCTTACTCCTACAGTAAGGGCTGCCTGAAGGTAGAATCAGTTAAGGTCCCATTTACCAAGTGGTGAAGTTCTTAAAGGCAGGAATCCATCCTATCCCTCTCTGTATTCCCAGCACTTGGCATAATGTCTGAATCTAATAGATGCTCAGTAAATGTCTAAGACCATTATGAATGAGGAACTACTGCTTATTAAGCATTAACAGTGTGGCAGGCACTGGTCTAAGCCCTTTATGTGCCTCCAGATAGCCCAATATAGTAGGCAGTGCTTTTATTACAATGTTTTTGGATGAGGAAACTGAATCTTAGAAATGTTAAGTACCTTTCTAAGGTGACATAGCTATGAACGGAAGTAGTGAGGATTCACACCCAGAGGTGTGGACTCTAGAGTTCACTCTTCTTTGTATGTTATTTAAGGTTTCTTTCTTTCTCTTCATTTTTTTATTGTGGTAAAATATGTATAACATAAAGTTTGCCATGTTAACCATTTCTAAGTGTACAGTTTAGTGGCATTAAATGCATTCACATTGTTGTACAGCCATAATCATCTTCCATTTCTATAAATTTTTCATCTTCCCAAACTCTGGAACTCCATACCCAGTAAACAATCACTCCTCATTCCTTCCTTCCCTAGCTCCTGGTAACTACCAGCCTACTTTCTGTCTCTATGAATCTGACTACTTGAGGTACCTCATATAAGTGAAATCATATAATATTTGTCCTTTGGTGACTGGCTTGTTTCACTTAGCACAATTTCTTCAAGGTTCATTCATGTTGCAGCATGTGTCAGGGTTTCTTTCTTTCTTAAGGCTGAATAATATTCTATTGTATGTATATATACCACATTTTGTTTATCCATTTATCCACCAATGGAAACGTGGATTGCTTACATCTTTTGGTTATTGTGAATAATACAGCTATGAACATGGGTATAAAAATATCTGTTTGAGTCCCTACTTTCAGGAGTGGAATTGCTGGATCATATGGTAATTCTAAGTTTAATTTGTTTGAAGAACTGCCATACTGTTTCCCACAGTGGCTGCACCATTTTACATTCCCACCAGCAATGTACAAGGGTTCCAGTTTCTCCACATCCTTGCCAGTACTTGTTATTTCCTGTTAAAAAAAAATTTTTTTATTAATAGCCATCCTAATGGGTATGAAGTAGTATCTCACTGTGCTTTTGATTCACATCTCCCTAATGATTAATGATGTTGAGCATCTTTTCATGCACTTATTGATCATTTGTATATCTTTGGAGAAATGTCTATTCAATTACTTTGCCCATTAAAAAATGGAGTTGCTTGTTTTGTTGCTGGTGTTGAGTTGTATGTATTCTTTATATATTCCAGATACTAAACTCTTATCAGATATATGATTTGCAAATATTTTCTACCATTTTGTAGATTGTCTTTTCACTCTGTTGACAGTGTCCCTTGATGCACAACCGTTTTAAACTTTGATGAAGTCCAATTTATCTATTTTTCTTTTGGTGTCCCATTTAAGAAATCATTGCCAAATCCAATGTCATGAAGTTTTTTTCCTATGTTTTCTTCTAAGAGTTTTATATTTAGGTGTTTGATCCATTTTGAGTTAATATTTGTATATGGTGTAAGCTAAGGGTCCAAATTCATTTTTTGCATGTGGATATCCAGTTTTCCCTACACCATTTGTTGAAAATACTGTCTTCTCCCCATTGAATAGTCTTGGATCCCATGTTGAAAATCGTCTGACCGTATATGGGAGGGTTTATTTCTGGACTCTCTAATCTATTTCATTGGTATATATGTCTGTCTTTATGCCAGTACCACACTGTTACCACTTTCTCATGTATCATTCCATTTCCATATATGTCTAAATAAAATTTTAACGTGTAAGTTTCTCAGAACCAAATAGTAACATACATAACTTATTGTTCTGCACCTAGGTATTTTTCCACTTAAGAATTGATCTTGGAGATCCTTCCAGATCAGGACACTGAAATCTGCCTCTCTCTTTTTAAAGGCTATATACATTCCATAATTTATTTAGCTGATGCCCTTTTGAAGGACATATAGGTCTCTGTTTTGGGGTAATATTTTGCTATTAATGCTTCAATGAATAAACATATAAAGATGTCATGTGCACATATGCAAATATACATGAAGAAAATTTCCTAAAAGTAGAGCTGTGGAGCCAAAGAGTGAGTTTAAAACTTTGCATTGTAGTCCCAAATTGCCTTCCATGGAAGTTGTACGAGTTTATCCATTTACCAACATGGTGGCTGTTTCCTTGCATCCTTGGCAACATAGTGTGTTATCAAACTTTTTTGGTTCTAGACTAAGATATTAGAAATGGTATCTCCTAGTTTAAATGTGTATTTCTCTTATTGTGATATTGAACACCTTTTCAGATATTAAGAGCCCTTTATGTTTCCTCATTGTGAATTGGTCATTCATATCCTTTGTACATTTTTCATGTTAATTTGTCATTATATGTTAAGAAAATTTGTCCTTTGCAGTATAGATGCAGAAAATAGTTTTCTAATTTGTCGTTTGGCTTTTGAAGTTGTTTATGTTTTTATGACAGTTTTTATGTAGTTGAATGTATCAGCCTTTTTATTACTGTGTTTTGGTTTTATATTGCTAACAAAGTCCTTCACAACTACAAAAATTAGACATTAAAAATGCTATTTATGGTTTCATTTGTTACATTTAGCTCTTTGATTCATTGATAATTTATTTTGGCATAAGACTTGAGGGAAGGATCCTACTTAATTTTTTCCCATATGTCTACTCAGTTGTCTCAATACCATTTATCGACTATTCATACTTCCTCAGTGATCTGAAATATAATATTTCTTATAGATATTTGGGTCTCTTTCTACATTTTAAATTCTGTTCTATTGATCCATTTGTCCAGTCATATGCTAGAATGCATGTTTTAATTAATGCAGTTTTATAATGTGCCTCAATATGTGGGGACTAGTTATCTTTCATAACATTTCTTTGTTAGAATTTTCCTGGATATTCTTTTTTTTTTTTTTTTTGCAATACGCAGGCCTCTCACTGTTGTGGCCTCTCCCGTTGCGGAGCACAGGCTCTGGACGCGCAGGCTCAGCGGCCATGGCTCACGGGCCCAGCCGCTCCGCGGCATGTGGGATCTCCCTGAACCAGGGCACGAACCCGCGTCCCCTGCGTCGGCAGGCGGACTCTCAACCACTGCACCACCAGGGAAGCCCTTCCTGGATATTCTTGCTTATTTATTGTTCCATGTGAACTTTAGATTAAACTTATCTAGCTCTCTCCCAAACTTATTGGTGATTATGTTGGGAATGCATTCAGCTCATAAGTAAACTTGAGGGAGAATTTACGTCTTCAGGCTGTTAAATTTCTTTATCCATGAACGTGTTATGATTTTCCATTTGTTCAAGTTCTTTTTTGTCCTTAAGTAGTGTTTTAAATGAAACGTTTCTTCATACATCTTGCATATTTCTTATTAAATTTGTTCCTAGCATTTTAGTTGTGTTTTCATTTGTTATTATAAGGATCCTTCCTCTTTTACTACTAGAGATCTCATTGTGCTCGTAGACATTTAGTCACTACAAGTTTCCCACCCTCCTGGCCTGGGGTGCTACAGTGTCCTGAAAGGAAAATATCCTCCCAGACGTTGCCATTTATTCCAAATCTGGCCTATGATTTCCTATCTGTTTTTACTTTCTGAGTAATGGGCCTCTTTCAAGCCCATTATTATCATCTTACTAAAAAGCTCTTTTATGTATGTGATTTCATTTGATCCTTACAACAACCTCGAGATGTTAACAAAGGGTATTTATTCATGTCCGTTTTAAGGAGGAAGTAATTGTCAGTCAGGCAGATTGAGATGCTCTCCTGAGCTCATACGGGTGGGGCTGGACCTGGCCTCCCACCCCCCGCCCCATTCTCATCCGGGCTCTTCCAATCACTGTCCTTGCCTCGCAGCCCCACACTCCTGTCCCACCTCCAGGAGGAGTCTTTCTGTCTCTCCTTCAGGGTTGTGCTCCATCCCAGTCTTCCCTACTGAAACCCCAGCCTGGCTGCTCTGGGTCTGTGCAGGGATGGACCCGGAACCGCTCGGAGCGTACCCCAGCGCCCAGCTGTGAGATACGGAGTCTGGTGTCGGCCTCTGTTGCTCACTGGATGTCTACTGAGGCAGTAGTTGGGAAAGTTTGTCATTTCCAGAGGTCATTCTGGCAGGTTGACAACCCAAATCATCTCATTCTGCTGCCTTGACTTCTCAGAACAATGAAACACCCCCGCCTTCCTCTCCTGTCCTCTAGACACAGATTAAATTCAGCCTTGCTTATTCCACTGCTTCAGCTGGGGTTGGCTTGTGCTCTGCAGGAGGTTCAGTGTTCCTTCCCTCACAGGGCATCTTTTCCTGGGCTCCAGGATCAGCGGGGCTGCAAGGGGCACACGTGAGACCTGGCCGCAGGGGCTAAGGGGAAGCCCTCGGCCCAGGGTGCAGAGCACAGAGTTTCAATTAGTGTTCACCTCCAGCCTCGCTTCCTTCCTTTTTTCTTCCTCCGTAGTTCTCAGAAATATTCACTGTTTTCTATCTGCCCACTTCCTTCAACTTCCACCAGACCAGTTATGCTGCCATCTTTCCTGGAGATTCATTCACTCGTTTGTTCATTCAACAAGCTTTTATTGAATGCTTGCTCTATGTCGGACACAGTTACAAGTTGCTGAGGATGTAGCAGCGAACAAGACAAAGTCCCTGAGCTCAGGGACGTGGGAGGAGATAAACAATAAGCAAGCTACCAGACAGGTAAATAGGATGGCTTCCCATAGTGAAGAGTGCCATGAAGAAAACCAAACAAGGGGATGTGAAGGAGGGAGATTTGGGCTCTCTCCCAAATTAGGTGGTCAAGGGAGTTGTCTAAGGAGGTGTTATTTGGTTTGAAACTTAAATGATAAGAAGCTGACTATGCCAAGATCTGCAGTCTAGGGATAGGAGAGAGCAGTGCAAGGGCCCTGAGGTAGGTGTGAACATGGCATGTCCCAGCAGCAGACTGATGAGGTGGGAAAGTTGTGAGCAGAGGGTGGAAGATACAAGAGGAGGGATGAGAAGGAAGCAAGGGCCTTATAAGCCAAGGTTAGGAGTTTGAATTTTAAGTATGACGGGGAGATTTTGGAGAGTTTTAAGCAGAGGAGAGACATGGTCTGATCCATATTTTAAGGCTATTCTGGCACCAAGAGACAGATATCAAAGGGCTCATAGCAACATTATTCACATTGGCTGAAAAACTAGAAGCAGCCCAAATGCCCATCAACAGTGGAATGGATAAATAATCGACTGCCATAGAACAATCAAAATAAACTAGAGCTACACACACAACACAGATGAATCCCATAAAGAAAATGCTGAGTGAAAGAAGTCCAATGCAAAATAATACGTGCAGTGTGATCCCATTTGTGTAGAGTTCAGATATCAGCCCAAATCAAAGCAGTAGCTTTTAGGGATTTGTGGTTAGGTGGTAAAATAGAAGAGAAGTTGAAGAAGGGATTACCTTAAAGGCCAGGATAGGGCTTGTCTTTGGCAGGACAGGACGGGCAGTGATAGGGAGGGAGTACAAGGAGGGCTTTTGGGGTAGGACTGGGAATGTTTTACTTCTTGACATTGGGGGTGATTGCACGTATGCTCATGTTGTGACAAACCACAGAGTTACATATTTTCGTTTTTTGTACTTTTCTGCGTATGTGTTATATCTTACGATAAAAATGTGTACACGTTGCACTTTGGCTGCCGTGTGACAAATGGGTTGAAGGGAACCAAGAGTCGGGGGAGGGCTAGCACTTTGCTGACTGCAGACATCCCGGCAGGTGGCGAGGGTGCTGGGACTGTGGTGGTTTCTATGGAATGGGTTTGGGATGTGCTTTGGAGGCGAAGTCCATAGGACTTGCCAACAGATTGGGTGGTAAGTGGTGGTGATGAGGGAAATAGCCATCTGGATGCCCCCTGAGTATTTGGCTTGCATGTCTGGTACCATTTCCTGAGAAAGAAGACTTGGGGAGGGGGGTGGGCTTGAAGGGGAGATAAAGAATTCTGCATTGGTTTTGTCAAGTCTGAGATGCATATTATGTATTTAATGGAGAAATCAAGTAGGCAACAGTTTCCTAACTGGCTAGTCAACCTCCAGCCCGGTTCCCTTCATTGTATTCTTGACCCCGTGGTTCAAGAGATCTATCTAAAGAATGAATCTGGTGATGCAGCTTCTCTTCCCCAAATCCTCCCAATGACTCTTGCCCAGTGAGTAGAGGCTAAATTTCTCATTGTCGCCTCAAGCCACCATGCCCAGTCGGGTCCTGCCTCTCCAACTTTGTCTCTAGTGGCTCCTCCATCATCCCATACTGGCCACATAAAAGGACGGCAGGCTTTTACATGTACTGTCCCTCTTTGTCTCCAGCTTCTTCCCTAGCCCTCACCCTTCATCTTGTGCCCAGTCTTCAAGTCTCACCTTGGATACCTGTTCCCCCAGACAGCCTTTCCATGTTTCTTAGCCCCCAGGACCCAGTGGGGTGCCGTCCTGTGTACTCTCAAACCCCTCCTTCATTTAGCTCTCCTGTTAGCACTCACCCCACAGCCTGGAAGTAGCTCTTCATTTCCATCTCCTCTGGTCGACTGTAAGCTAGCTGAGGGCAATGGCCAGGTCCTAGTCACAGCTGCATCCCACACAGCTGTGCCACACCTGTTAAGGCAAATGCTCAACAAACACCTCTTGATAAACTAGTATGTAATACATACCCTCTCCCACACACGTTCCAGGCACTTGCTCTTTCTCTTCCACCCACAAAATTTCCTCCTGGACTCTGGCCATGCCAAGGCACACTTCGTATTGCTCCTTTCCCAAGCATCCTGTCTCAGGCTACAGACGTCCCCCCAAGTCTTCCGAGAGTGCAGACGCTTTTCTGCCTAAGGGTTTGAAAGGTCACCAAGGAGGAGGCACAGATGTTACCGGAGCAGCTGTGAGAAAGAGAAGAGAGAACAGAAATCAGCTTTTCTGGTGCCTCCCAGACAAAATGATCCAAAAATTGCCTTGGGGGAAACACTGGGTCTAAGTGGCCACAAATGCTGTTTGTTCTACCAGACATCCGGCAAAGCCAATCAAATGACATTATGTATATCTTCCCTGCCCAGCACTCCCACTTCCATTCAACATGAATTCTCAAGGAGTCATTAAGCGGAAGAAGAGCCTCACAAAGTGTGCGCTGGACGGTGGCCTTCATGGGCCTAAGATAGGGGTGAGGTTTCTGTGCTGTTTGCCTGGGAACCTTAAGTCTTTTTTTTTTTTTTTTTTTTTTAAGAATCTGTTGGCATACAACATTGTAAATCAACCATACTCCAATAAAAATTAATAAAAAAAGAAATGACCAAAGAATATGCAGCCAAAAATATAGGGAAAAAGTATAAATGTTTGTCAAGTGGTTAGTTAATAAAACTCTGTGATTTTTCTGGAAAAAGACAAATAAAGAATCTGTTGACGGAGCCCTGAATGCCTCTGCGGTTCACACTGGCCAGTTCAGCCTAAGGATTTAGCCACACCTGAGGTCATTCTTGCAATTTTGCTACTTCCTTCCTCCTGTTCCACTGATACCTGCCATCCCTAGGGATGATAGACTGAATTTCATCCCTGTAAGAAAAAAACGAGCCAACCCAGACCCTGGAATGAAAGACAGTGGCTTGAGGCTGGCAGAACTGGCCATAGTCCCAGCCAGCTCCCCGTTACCTGCCTCAGCAGAGGTGCCAGAGTAGGGAACCGTGTGGGTGCCCCGGCACAGACTTAGCCTGGGCTCCTGGTGAGCAGAGCTGGGGAGCAGCTGCCTTGCAGGGTGAGTGACCACTTGCCATCCTGATTGAAGGCGGTCGCCTTGGAGGGCTGGTGGCTTATTTCCTTGTAAAGTCTTTTCATAAGAGCTCTGCGGACCCTGGGCTTGAGGTCCCTTGCAGTTGGTGTGAGCCTGGGCAATAGAAAACACCACTGGTGGGGGCCCTGCAAGACATGGAATTGCTTCATTCCTCCTCACTGTTGGGCGTGGTCACAAGCTGAGATGGCGGCCCAGGTGGCCGTACCTGGGGTGTGAGCGTGCCACTGAGAAGGTCTGGGGCCTAAAGTAGCACCTCAGGGTCTGCTGGCTACAGAGGCTCCCTAGGCATCTGGCTGTGTGACTACAGGGCTACTGTTAGAATGTCAGCTCACGGTCTGAGAGGAGACACAAATGGACACATGGGCAAGGCTGGTCTATCAGTAGAGCAGGGGGTTCACCAGGGGCTGGAAGAGATGTCAGAGAGGAGTTACCCAGTGTCCTCACTGAGGTCCAGGAACATCGGATGACTTGCTCACGGCTTCCTGATTCTTGAGTGGCTGAGCCGGTGCTGAGCCTAGATCTTCCTCCCAGCCAGGAGCCCTCTCAACACCTTCTAGGTTCCACTAGAGGGGAGGAGTGGGCTCTTGGGGCCACCAGGTGATACTGGGGGGCAGCGAGGCCACAGGAAGGAGGGGCTGCAGGGCTAGGTCCGCCTCCCCACACCTCACTCTTTTTTAAAGAAATTTTTTATTGGAGTCTAGTTGATTTACAATGTTGTGTTAGTTTCAGGTGTACAGCAAAGTGAATCAGTTATACTTATACATATATCTGTTCTTTTTCAGATTCTTTTCCCATATAGGCCATTACAGAGTATTGAGTAGAGTTCCCTGTACTCTACAGTAGGTCCTTATTGGCTCACACCTCTCTTGAATGCAGAGCCAGGTGTTCCTGAGGGAAAGCCCATCTGACATTTTCCATTGGCGATTGGGCACGAAAGGGCTAAGCCTGGGGCTTTGCCCAAAGTAGGCAAGCTCTAGTAGGGTGTGTGCTGGAGACTCCTGCACGGCTGAAGGCTGAAGGCTGAAGACAGCAGAGGTCAGTGAGGGCCATGTATACATGCAGCATCAATCCGTTACCCTGCCGTCCCTGTGCTCCAGCCAGCAGTCTCCTGTCCCTCCTCTCTCCCCAGGCCTGCTCTCACCTCAGGGCACCTACACTAGCTCTTCCCTTTGTCCGGAATGTATTTCCTCGCATATCTCCATAGTTCTATCCTCCACTCCCTTCAGAAGTTTACTCAAAAGTAACTTTCTCTGGAAGATCTTCCTTGGTTATTCTTTCTAAACTTTAGGCCACTACATCTCCCTGCCTTATTTTTCTTCCTTAGCCCTTACCACCATCTAAAATGCCATTTGTTATACCTAAAAAATTTTTTTTTGATATTGTTTCTATCCTCCATTAGAATGCAGGTGATAGGAGGTCGGGGATCTGTGTCTGATGTGTTACTTTATATAAGCCCAAACTGCCTGGCAGCCTGTGGTCGAAGGCAGAGGGCCACCATGGGTGTCACCAACCTTGGCTGCTACAGGCTGCTATTGTAGACCCTGTTCTTCCTAATTACTGCAGGTTACTTTAATTTTTTTTTTTTTTTTTTTTTGGGCTGTGTGGCATGTGGGATCTTAGTTCCCCAACCAGTGATTGAACCCGTGCCCCTGCATTGAGAGCGTGGGGTCTTAACCACTGGACCACCAGGAAGTCTCTCCTCTAATCTTTCCTAAATCCCTTCTTGCAACCCTCCGGGCAGGGTTCCATTTGCTCAAGATGCTTCCCCCTGGGGAGTCAGCCAATCTGGGGTGTGTGTTAATGCCTTTACTTTCTATTGGCTTTTAATTGAAGACTCTTGGGACCATGTTCCCTGCATGCAAAGGGCTGGATCTCTAATGGTGGGAATTTCAGGCATCACAGCCAAGGATAGGGCCTTCCTGACTCCAGGCCTCCAGTGGTTTCCTCTCAGATGCCTGAAGGAAGTGGCTGCTGACCCCATCTGCTGTGGGACCACTGCTTGGGCTCTTCCATTCTATGGAAGCAGACCTTGGGCAGTGCACTCTTAGGGCAGCCTGCCTTGCACCTGGGGTACAGAGTTCTTTACAGACTTCCTGAGAACAGAGCCGGGCACTCAAGACATGCTCGCTTACTGAATGTGGCCTAATCAAGGAGGACCACAGCTCTTAATGGGAACTTCCCAGTATTGCCTTATAGTTGAAAACAAGGAAATATTTACTCTCCCAAATTCCTTTATTCAGTTCCCTTCTCCCCGACTTTGAAGAAAGGCCACTACCTTCCTGCACAGAAATAAAACATCCCACAGGCTTGGCTCACAACCTCATTTATTTTAGCTCTAACCTGCTTTCTCTTAGGATTGGTCTCATTATCTCTAAAGCATACCTGTCTAGGAAGCCAGAAAGTTCCAAGCAACTTCCCAAACTGAAGAGATACAAAGTAAGGAATGAAAGAATAAGAACGTATCTGAATGTTCTTCCAACCCTGCCTTTTCTTTCTTCCCATCCCCATATGGTTGTCTTGCACTTTGGCCCCCGAATCAACATGTGGCTTGTTTTTGTACGGGGAGGCAGACAGGTTCCTTCTCAAGAAGGCTCCCATCCAGACAGCCTCAGAGACCTGCTTACATCTCCATCCCCAAACTAAAGACCCCACAGGTTCAGGGATGAGGGGCGGGGATAAAAAGACCCATCGTCACCTCCAAACCTCTTCCTCTTCCATCCATAATTCCGGGTCTTTGGGCCTCAAGCCTTCACTTACTTTGCATGTTTTAGTCATTTGTGGGCTCATGAAGTCTAAACTCAGTGTGACTGTGTCCACTCCTGGGCGATGGAGTTGGTGACAGCAAATGGCCGCAGCCTGCTCGGTGGAGCGGGGAGTGGCCGTTTCACCACAGAGGGCTTTCCTTGGTATTGTGCTCTGTGGGATTCTAGTCAGAAGTGTTCCATGACGGGAAATACTTCCCTTCTTATCAAGAAACAAAAAAAATCCCAGCTGAAGGCAGAAAAGGCATTTTGCAGAGCGTTAATTATTGATGCTGCAGGACAGCAACTCACCTCAGGGTGCTGGTCCGGAGACACCTGCTCACTTTACAGCCAGGAGGGAAAAGGCAGCCCTCAGGAAGAACCTACTCAGGGCCAGGCTTGGGGCGGTGGGAATAGGAGCCTGGTTCTCACCTGCTCAGGTGACCAGCAGGTGATACTTGGCTATTATTGAGATGGGCTGACTTCTCTGCTGGACCACCTCTTTGGACTGGGACCATCTGGTCACTGATACTTAAGTTGGTGGGCTTGGAGTGTGGGAGGGTGCTGGGCAGGGTCACCTTCTCCAGGTGCCTTCCATCCCGGTGACTTGTGGCTCTACAGTGAGCAGTGGCACTGATAGTTGTAATAATAGACTCAGTCCCACTCCTCGAAGTCATTGGTTTCGGGGAGGGAGGATGTGAACGCCAGTTGTTCCCAGCACTGAACTATCCTCTGAGCTTAGGTGAAGTCTAGGTGGACAGGTCAGCCTTGCAGTGGAGTTGAAGGGTCGCACTTGGGCATACTCGGACACCAGGGGAAAGAGAGGGGCATATATAACTTGGAACTTCAGAACCCAAGGTCTGCCTATCCTGCGGGAGGTTGGATCTCATCTTCCCCGCCCCACGTCTCGTCCGTCCCTCATTTACAGTTGAAGAAAACATCTGTGATCTGAGGAGCTGACTTAGAGAGTCAATGTGGTTTGCTCAGTGGCAGTTCTATTTGTTACTATCTGAATGATGGGCCTTGATACAAGTTGCTGGGTCCCAGATACGATTAACCATTACCATGCTCTTGGGAAGCCATGCATGGTGGCGATGAGTGTGTATATGTGTCAGGTGGGTGTATTGTTGCCTCAGAGATTTTCGTAGCTTCTAGCATTGACTGCACACACTCTTCTGGGAGATACAAACCAGATTTCCAAGAAAAGGGCTAATTTTCCTTCTTCTCCTCTTATGTGCCTAGGCCATGCTTTCAGCTGCTCTGCTTGTCATTTGTGTATGGAGACACTGATGTCTACTTAAAGACATCAAAAAATACGGGGCACTGAGTCTTTAGGGAGCAGCAGTGAACTCTAGCAACCTCATTTAACAGAAGTGAGCCTACAGAGAGTGGGCAAGGGCACGTGGACAGGCAGTGGGTGGGGGGACAGGACCAGAACCCAGGATCCAACCCAGAGCTCCCGCCCAGTGCCTCCACCGGGTACGCCGCTCCTTGTCATCTCCCGCGCGAGTCCAGAGAAGGCCCTGAAGGCGGGCAGGGAGGACAGAGCTGTTGGTGAACGTGCCCTCACAGAGTTCCGCAGACAGCAGCATCCTTTGGAGGCTTTTGGGAACCCGTGGGGAGAGCAGGGAGGTGGCAGGACTGGGCTGGATGCTGTTATGGGACAGAGAGAAGGTCAGAGAGACATCACAGTGTGGCATAAACTTGGCCCTCGGTAGAGTTGATGCCCATGTTTGGGTGGGGACGGAGGCGCAGGTACACCGTGGGGTTTATCCAAGGCCATGAAAGTCAGCAAATCCTGGTCTGGACTTGGATCCCTGATTTCCAAGGAGCGGGGAGTGAGGGCTACCGAGAGGAATCTGCAGGGAATTTGCCGTCTTGTTGGGAAGATGAGATCAGCACCATGGGATTCAGGGCTAAGATGTGTTGTATGAAAACTCCAAATGCTGGAGTTGTTCAAACAAGGGAACGGAGCCCTGGCAGGTAATAGAAGAGAGGTCTTGAACTAAAGCTTCCTGGTGGGTGAAATTGGAGAGAGAGGGAAGATGTGAGGGCTGCCGGGGGTAGGGGTGTGAGGGGGGCGGGGGGAAGCATCTCAAACAAAAGCGCAGAGTTACTGGGTGACAACGAGGAGACAGGCCTGTGTAGAAAGGATGGATTCATGTGTGTGTGCATGTGGGTGCTTGTATACGTGTGTGTGTGTGTGTGTGTGTGCATATTGGCGTGTTGTGAATGAGGCTCCAAGAAATGTTTGATGGAATCAAGTTGGAAATGTATTATCCTGATATCAGGATATTGAATTCTTGATTCCATTCTCACTTACCAACAGCTGTGTGACCTCAGGCAAATCCTGTCCCTTCTCTGTTCCTCAGTTTTCTGGGATGTAGTTAGTTGCCTTTCCAGACCTTATCCAGCCTTAACTCGTAAGAGAGGCATTTTGAGTAAAGACCCTCCTTGATTTTACTGCTTCTGAGACCTTCCCTGAGGATGACAGGCAGGGGGCAGAGAGGAAGGGGGTCTTTTATGATCCTGCACCCTGGCCGGGAGACTGCCTTGGAGCCGCCGATATTTATTGGGAGAAATTCAGTGGCGCTCTCAGGCAAACCAGAGCCTGAAGTAATGCCTTCATTATCCAGGCAGCCTTCCCTGAGGCCCTATTCTCCATTTTAATTTGGGGAAACTCAGGTGTGTGATATTCTTCTTCTCTTCATCTGTCATCATTCAGGCTGGAAACACGTCCCTGGAGCGCCAGTGGAAGATGTAAGTGATGGCTCCTGGCACTGAGAGCCCTCCATTACCCGGTGCTGGGAGGAGGCGGGTCCCTGGTAGCTGCTCCCCAAGAACAGGGGTGTCCTGTGGCAGAAAGAAGAGACACAGGGGAGCCCTGATCTCTGGGGCTTTGAGCAGCCTCCTCTTTCCTCCCCCTCCTTCATCCCTCCCTTCACATCCAAGAGTTGGGGGGACTCGATGTGCCCTCTGGTTCCATGTCTCTGATCTAACCTCACATGGGCTCGTAGATCTCAGCTCGCCCAGGACGGAGAGAATCTAAGACGGAATGAGCCCTCACACATGTCATGTGCCTGCACTGACCCTGACCCCTGGGCATCAGAGTAGCTCTAGGACAACAGCCCTGCATAGAGGCACCTTCAACCAGCTGAGGAGGAAGCAAGGATTATCATGAAGCAGTTAACCAATGAGAAGGCACAGCATTGCGTTAAGTGGCCCAGAAGGTGTATGTGGCAAGAGATCAATGCAGAAGTGGCAGTGAAGTATTAGGGCTTTTTGAGTTAAAAGAGACAGAAATTCAGCTCCAGCTGGCTGAGAGTAAAAAAGGCAGGTTTTAGTTCATGTAAGTGGGAAGAAGAGGGGTGGATCTAGATCAGGTTCAACTGGACCAAGAGTTTAAACACTGCCGTTCTCCATTTTTCTCTTTTTTTTTTTTTTCGGTACGCGGGCCTCTCACTGCTGTGGCCCCTCCCATTGCGGAGCACAGGCTCCGGACACGCAGGCTCAGCGGCCATGGCTCACGGGCCTAGTCGCTCCGCGGCATGTGGGATCTTCCCGGACGGGGCACGAACCCATGTCCCCTGCATCGGCAGGCGGACTCTCAACCACTGCGCCACCAGGGAAGCCCTCCATTTTTCTCTTGATTGCTCACCCTCACTCATGTTTTCTCCTCTGCTTCTTTTTGGGTATTGACTTTCTTCCTCAGTATTACAAATACACTTTGAATGGGGAGAAGGATGGTATTTCCAGGCTCCTTAATCTGAGTGTAGCAAAAGAGAGAGTTTTTCTCTTTCAGTACCCATAAATAAAATCTGAGGGAAGCACTCTGGCCCAGTATGAGAATGAATGACTTTGGTTGGGCCTCCACCTCATGGCCAACCCTGTGACTCTGGTCGGGTAGGTTCTGTGATCTCCTTTCCCATCAGAATCACATGACTGAGGTGGGAGGAGCAGTGCCTCTAAAGAAGAGAGGGTGCTGGCCAGACAATAGCACAAGATGCCCACTGTCGGGTTTCAGTGGCCCAGAGGTAATGATAGTGACTCAGCTCTGAGGTGCCCTGGGACCCAAGCAGAATCGGATGAGGGGAGGAGGGAAAACTGGGACTGGGTGATTTGGGCTGAAAGAAACTCCCCTGGTTCAGGTTCACATCACAGTGCCCAGAGGGGTCTGATGACTTCGATTCTGATCTGGGTCCAAGAGCATGTGATGAGTGTGTGGGCCTTGCAGCAAGAGTTTCTAGGCAGTGGCTGTGCTCATCAGGTAGGGGTGAGTGTGTGCAGGTGCCGTGGTTCCTGTGGTCAGCTGTCTGGATTGGAGCAGGACAGGGACTAAAGTGCAAATCAGGAAATGGAGGTAGCCTTAAAAATTACGCCAAAATCTAGCAAAGGAAGAGGGGACACTGCCAGTCCAGAGAGCCTGTGAGGCCAACCCTGGGTGTATATAGGAGACAGGCTGAAGGGGCTGGAGGAGCTGGGAGCTGATGGGCCTTGAAGGATGGTGGAGAGGATTTAGGGAAGGTGGAGAAAGGCACAGGGTTAGAACGTGCATGCAAGTAAGAGTCAGGGCGCACATACAACTTTAGCCATCCAGACTGGGTTCCTGTCTCAACAGAGTCATCCCCCATGTCTCAGACTTGGAAATGGTCAGAAATATCTCCCCACCTCCTTTGCCTTATATGTCCCTATTTTTTTCTATCCATAACCTCTACAGTTAAGGGATTAATTAATTCAACAATGTTTATTAAGTGCCTACCATTTACTAGGCACGTGCTGGTGCTGAGGATACAGGGGAGAACAAGACAAATGCAGCTCCTATACTTTGGGTGGGAAGCAACCAAACAATAAAAGAACCAACCAAAGAAACCAATAAATGAAATAACTGTAATTGGTGGCAAGTCCTATGAAAAAAGCAAACAAGGAGCTGGAAGAGAAAAACGGGAGGGGAATTCTTTTTATTTTTCAATTGTAGTACAGTTGATTTACAATATTGTGTTACTTTCAGGTGTACAGCAAAGTGATTCAGTTATTTGTATATTTTTTCACATTCTTTTCCATTATAGGTTTTTACAAGATATTGAATATAGTTCCCTGTGCTATACAGTAAATCGTTGTTTATCTATTTTATTTATGGTAGTGTGCATCTGTTAGTCCCATACTCCCAATTTATCCCTCCCCCCCACCTTCCTCTTTGGTAAGCGTAAGTTTGTTTTCTATGTCTGTGAGTCTGTTTCTGTTTTGTAAATAAGTTCATTTGTAGTATTTTTTAGACTTCACACGTAAGTGGTATTGTATGATATTTGTATTTCTTTGTCTGACTTACTTCACTTAGTATGATAATCTCTAGGTCCATCCAGGAGGGGAACTCTTTTGGATGTTGTGTTAGGAAAGAATTCTCTAAGAGGTGACATTTAAATTTAGATTTGAGGAAGGAGCCAGCCATTTGAAAAGCAGGATGAAGAGAATTTCAGATAGAGGGAGTGGCCAGGAACATTGGAATACCTGAAGGAGGACTGGTGTGTCTGGGTTCCTCACTCATGAGCAGCGATGGAATTAAGGCAGGGTGGGTGGTTCATGCAGTAGGGAGGGAATGTACTGAGTGTCAGCCGGGACCACCTCTAGGGCTGAAGTCCCAAGGCCCACAAGAAGTGCTCAGGGTCCACGGTGTATCATGGAACATGGCAGGTAAAGAATGGTCCCATCCTGGACTCGCCAAGACTGAGGAAAATGGCCTCAGTCCTGGAGCTGCAGAGCTTTGGATTTTACTTTGGAGAAAAAGTGATTAGGATGTTGTATCAGTTTTCTGCAGTGGCAGAATGCTTAGAGCGGCAGAAATCTATTGTGTCACAGTTCTGGAGGCCAGAAGTAAGAAATCGGAATCACTGAACTGAAATGAAGGTGTCCGTAGGGCTGATCGCCCTCTGGAGGCTCTTGGGGGGCGGGGGGGTGTCTGTCCCTTGTCTCTTCCAGCTTCTAGTGGCTGCTGGCATTCCTTGGCTTGTAGCCACTTCCCCTCCCATCTCTGCTGCCTGGTCTCACTGTCTTCTTCTGTGTCAAATTTCCCTCCTCTCTCTTGTAAGGACACTTATCATTGCATTTAGGCCTACCGGGATAATCCAGGTGAATCTCCCTTCATCACATCTGCGAAGTCCCTTTTGCCATATAAGGTAACATTTGCAGGTTCTGGGATATTAGAATATGGCCATATTTGGAGGCTACTATTTAGCCTACTCAAGATGTGACGGTGAAGGAGAAGGAGGAGGTTGGGGAGGGCGTGGGCAGGGTCCGGGCACCAGTGTCTGAAGTGGATATGCTTGGCGCCTGGTTTGAAGCCCCAGAGAGTATTGGTAAAAATACTTAATTATACCTCCAGCTATGATACTTTAATTTTTCATTATATCTTAATCCTGTCATTCCCAGGAGAGGATTTGGCCAGCAGGAAAGAGGGATGAGAAGTTTGGGGTGGCAGAAACCCTGGGTCTCTCAGTTACATCAACTTTTTATGTTTTAAATAAAACACCTCCTGACATGGAATGAAAGGGCACAGAGCAGTGGGGAATGACGGTGTCCAAGCAAGTTCGGGTGATGAGGAGGATGCAGGGCGGTGGCGGGGGGTGGGGGGGACTTCCACTGCCATTAACAGGGGGGTCCTTGTTGCCTTCAGTTCTGAGTTTTTATTGTTAGATTCTGAGAATTCATGGACTTGCATAATTATGTAAGATGCGATTAAGTAAATAAGAACGCTGTATTTCCTAGAGCTGTCAAAGAAGCATTAAGTTCTCCTACCTAGACAGTCTTTCCAGAACTATTAAATTTCTTTTTATTATTTCTGAAGTTAAACAAGAATACACTTGAATAATTAATGCATTGGTCTCTCTGTTCACTGCCTCCTCTGCCACTTGTTAGCATCTATATCATCTGAAGGTGCTTGAGCGGAAAGAGATCAGAGATGTGGCAGCTCGATTTGTAGACATCGGCTAAATTGCTCGTTTGGCTTGCAGGTCGAGGTGGTGGTTATGATTGGAGGGTGAGGGTCCTCGTCTCTAAGCTCCTGGGGGTCTGTGCCAATGTCTGCTCCCTGTTAATCTGTCTTAGTGCAGGACTCAGGTTGGTGAGCCCTTTAAAATAAGGCATGTTTTCTGGTTGGGAAGAAGGAGGGTGGGGTTAAGTGCAGGCTGGGGTTGTCCCCAGGCAGGACTTGTGAGCACTGCTCTGACCCGAGGGAGGGCAGGACAGGGACTTGGACTGACTCTCAGTGCCCCTGTCAGAGTTGTCTCTGGGGCTTCAGTCATGCTGCCCTGGCTTCCAGACAGCAGCTTGTTATTGGCTGTGCCGCTGTCTGTTCTGTTTCATGCAGATCGTTGCCAGCTACACATATTCGGAATTAAAGGGACAGGTAGCTGTTCGGCTTCTGAAGAACTAAGGGCTTCCTCTGCTAATCTAGAAGGGCCTGCAGGAGATCATCTCTCTGAGGTCCTGTGAGGGTTCTTCATTTATATATCCCACAAGCATTTAATGGCGTCTGGGTCAGGTTCTGGGGGTACCACAAGGCATGGCATGAGCTTGGTCCCCAAGTAGCTTTTGTCTAATGGGAGAAACAGACAAGTAACAGGCAATCATAATAGAGTGGGATAAGGGCTGCTACTGGCCTGAGTGCTGGGTGATCTGAGAGCACAGAGTCAAGGGTGGCTTTCTGGAGGCAGTCATGTCTACTGTGAAGTCTGAGAGAGAATTTGGTATTAGCCAAGTAAAAGATGGAGGTGAACATTCCAGACAGAGGGAATAACATATGGCCAAGGTCTGGAGAGAGAGAGCATGATGTGTTTGGGCAACCATAAACAGTTTGGCATGAATGTAGTGTTGGGTGAGGGACGGGGGTGGGAAGAGTTGAGGGTGAACCAGTTACAGACTCTTCGGATGGGGCATTAGGGCAATGGATCATAAAAGGGTTTAAACATGGGAGTGACATGATCAGACTCACACTTACTATTATTTTAGAAAAATCACTCTGGCTGTCGTGTGCAGAATGGCTTGGGGAAGCGTTAGGATTCTCTAGTAGGGACACCAGTTCAAGGGCTGTTAGTCATCTGGACAAAAGACATTAGTGGGATAGACTAAGGTCTTGGCAGGGGGGATGGTGGGAAGACAAGATATTTGAAATGTTAAAAGAGAAGGAGTGACAGGGCTTTGCAGTTGTGGAGGGTGAGGGAGAAGGAGGAATAGAGGATGACACCCAGACTTCATTTTCTGAGCAAAAGGCCTGAATGATGATCTCATTTGCTCAGATAGGAAATACAAGAGGTGCAGCAGACTTTTAAGGAAAGATACTGGACTTGAGATGCTTCAAGTGGAGATGACACTGGTCTGGAACACAGGAGACAGAGCAGGACATAAGAGGCAGACTCGGATCCTCAGCATGTAGATGGTAACTGAAGCCGATAGAGAGATGAGATCTTCCAGGAATAGCACTGAGTGAGAGGAGATGAGATCATCTATTGCTGTATAAAAAAAGAGAAACTTGGGCTTCCCTGGTGGCGCAGTGGTTGAGAGTCCGCCTGCCGATGCAGGGGACACGGGTTCGTGCCCTGGTCCGGGAAGATCCCACATGCCGCGGAGCGGCTGGGCCCGTGAGCCATGGCCGCTGAGTCTGCGCGTCCGGAGCCTGTGCTCCACAATGGGAAAGGCCACAACGGTGAGAGGCCCGTGTACCACAAAAAAAAAAAAAAAAAAAAAAGAGAAACTTAAGGGCTTAACATAACAACAGTGATATCTCACTGTTTTGTGGGTTAGGAATTTGGGCAGGGTTCAGCCGGAAAGTTCTTCTGTTCCATGTGGGGTTGACACAGGTTACTGGTTGTATTCGGCTGGCAGATGGGTTGGTCTGGAGGTACAAGAGGCTTCACTCACACATCTGCCACCTTGGGAGACGGCTGGAAGGTCAGGCTTGGCTGGGACTCTCCAGTAAGGTCACCTCAAGGTAGCTGAACTTCCTACGTGGAAGCTCAGGATCCCCAGAGAGAGAGTATCCCATGAGAGGAATTAGAAACTGTCAGTTTCTCAAGGCCCAGGCCCAGAAATTGGCAGAGAGTTTTTGCCAATGCATTTCATTGGTCAAAGCAGCCATAGAGCCACCCACTGAGGTTCAAGGTATGTGGTAAAAACTCTGCTTCTTGACTGGAGGAGTGTCAGATATTCACATTTGTGGCCACCATACTGAGGACGGAAGGTGATGGCAGGGCTACCCTTATTTAGGGGTAAGGAATTTGAAGAGATCCCCTGACTCCTAAAGTTGATAGTTAATTGGTAGGCACCAGTAATGCTATACTGGGTTGTTAAAAATGAAATATTTCCATACATATTTGGTAAAGAGCCACTTCCCTGAGCTCCTGAGTGCTGTCTAACTGCCCTGGCTGACTTGGTCCCTCTCCTGTACACAGAAATTGCAATTTTACTTTATTTGTGTATTTGTCAAGTGTGATATTTATCTCCATATCAGACTGGAAGCTGAATAAGGGCGCAAACTTTTATTTTAAAACCAACGTCTATTGTAATCACGTTTGCCACACAGTTGTTAATCAGTGTTGCTCAATGAAAAAAATGAGTGAAATCAATATCTATCATGGTAGATATACATATCTACCATGTGCCAGCCACATTATGGGCATCGAAAGAGACACATGATAGAATACGTAAGTAAAATCTGTAACATGTCAGATGCTGATAAGTGCTACGGAGAAAACCCAGGCAGGAGAACGGGGAGTGCCAGGGAAGAGTTGCTCTTTCAAATAGGGCCCTCAAGGAAAGCCTTGATGAGGAGGTGACTTTTGTGTGAAGATCTGAATAAATGAATGAATGAGCTTACATGGTTTGTTTGGGGCAGTGGGAACCCACCTCATCAAAATCCATACCCTCCTTGCCAGCTTCCCAGGGTCAGAAAAGTCACAATTAGAGATTCCCTCCTGCAGCTTGGGTTGTCTGTACCTTACCCTGTTCTTTTAGAGGGACACGGCGCTGTGATTGTGAGAGCTCAGTGTGGAAGATTCAGCCTATCCCACCCCAAGCGTAAGTTTTAGGGAGAAAGGGCAAAGCCGCGAGGCCCTGGCTGCCCCAGAGTGTTCCGGCGAGGAGATAGCATTGCGGGGCGTGACGTGGGAGGGCCGGGGGCTGAGTTCCTATGGAAAGAGGAAGGCTGATTGACAGTTGCTAGAGGACAGAGGATGTTAAAGCTAAGTTGACAGAAGGCATTTCCAAGTCTGGAGCATCAGAAATGAAGGTGCAGCACGTCCAAGACTGTGCGGCAAACCAGTGGGGCATTGAGGCCTGCTTCATAAGACAATTAATTTGCGCGCTACTTGGTGATCCAAAATTTCCCATAAGATATGCCGAGTTGGTGTAAGGGGTTCGTTTCCCTCCTTCCTTTTTTGCAGTACCCCTCTTTTACCTTTTTATTGGCACCATTGGAGCACCCTCCCTCCCCGTGTTTGCAACCTGAAATGCATCTTTTGTGCCCTTCTCTGTGTGATGCTATCATTTTTAAAACAGAGGCATGTATAGATTGGGGATTGTTTTCGTCAGCGTCTTATAAAAAGGTGATCATCGTATATACACTTTTCTGCTTCTCGTTTTTCTCGTTTAATAATACCTCCCACAGCTCATTTTTCAGGAACACATTTATTGATGAACCGAGGCACCTGTGCAGGCAGGGGTTCCTATGACGTAACCAAACAGTGGTGAGGGCGAATGGGTGTTTCTCGTGAGAAGTGGGCTGAGCACCTGAGCTGACCCTACTCTGCTAAGTTCAAGGACAGCCCTTACTTGACAACGCGCTGGCCTGTGAGCAAAAGCAGGTGCAGGCAAGTCTTCTCACCTTGTGCTCCCAGGGCTGTCGCGGCACCCAGTGGTAGCAGGCATGTTGAAAATGCGTGGAGACTCTTGGCTCACTGACCGACTTGTGAGTTCCTTCCCTCATGCAGGTGTGCACCTGCGGACAGATTTATCAAGAATGTCTGGGATGACTTAGAGGTGCTTATGGCGGAATTATGTTTCCTTGAACTGTTGGAAAGTGGAGCAGGAGAATGCAGGGATGGAGAAGGCTAGCAGGACTCTCTAGTCATCTTATTCCCTGGCTGTTGCCTTCCAGTTGTGTGTGTGTGTGTGTGTGTGTGTGTGTGTGTGTGTGTATGTGTATGTGTATCCAGGTTGATTGTGACATCATAGAAAGTGGTTCCTATATCATCTATTTGCTCTGTATCTAACCTGTAGCATCTCCCCTGCCCCTAGTTTAACGTATGACTTTGTGCCTGGTGCTTGGGGCACAAAGATGCACGATAGACTCTTGGTTTGATTTGGTCTCTTAGTGGCTGGACCCTCCCCGGAGCCCTGCTAGAGCTAGAAGACATGTGTGCTCTGGCCTTTGCACTGACTGGTACCAGGCCTTGCTGGGAGAAGATATCCAGGCCCTGCAGGCCTCAGCCTTGTTTAGATTCCTTTGCCACTGGCTTCAGTCAGCGCCGCCTTGGAGGCTATTCCAGGGTCTGCTGCTGGGCTCTTTTCCTCCCAGGGCGACTCCTGCTATATCCTGGGGGTTTCCTCAATCCGGGGCTCCAGGTCGGGGGAGGCTGGCATCTCGACCCCGTCCCCTCCTCCTCTCTACTCCCAAGCCCTGGTGGGAGCCCTGAGAGGCTTCTCTGGCTGCAGTGGACAAACTATCTGGTTGCTCAAATTGGTTCTAAATATAACCAGTGCAGCAAAGAGGCTCAGCTAGGGGGTATGGAGAAGTTGTACTTGCGTAAACGACTGTTTATTTCTGATTATCTTATCAATCATTGGAGCTGCCCTCTCCCAGGCTTCCTCTTTGCCTCTCTTTTAGCAGCAAATATAATTGTTTCCACTGAAGCTGCTCACCTCCTGCCTTCCCACCTGCTGCTGCCTCCACCGCCCACTGTTTGAAAGGAGTCTTTACTCTTGTTCATGTTCCTGGATTAACCCCAACAGCTCGCTCAGCAGAAAGATGGGCAGGTCCCTGGGAGCCCTGGCTGACGGCGCTGGCGCCCACTCCTCCTTTGCTGGGCTCAGGGCCCCCAGGAATGGGTACGACCTCCCACTGCCATGCTCAGAAGTCCTCAGCGAGACACTTTGGACTTCTTAACGCCCAAACCATTATTTATTCCCATCTCTGTACAAGAAAACCAAAGGTGCATAATTCTGACTCTTCTCAGGGCCCCCGGCGATCAGAGCTTGTCCCGCCGGGGCCGTTAGCCTCTGTGGTGGGGACAGACTCCTGTTCTGCTTTTCCTGTTTTTATTTGTTTCTCAATTTGAAAGGAAGGACGCTGCCAGGCACCCTGTGTGTGCTCAGTTAGGGTCGGCTGCTGCTGCTAATTCACAGACAGGATTGCCTGTGTGTTACCCAGAAGATACCTCCCCCTGCTCTACCAGGAACTTCAGCCCTGCCTAAACCATCACTGTTCAATTTGAGGCAAATAAGAGGGTATTTGGTTTTTCCTGGATTTCGAAGCTATATAGGTTAACCCCCAAACATCTGAATGACATTTGCAACCTATGTGCTATGAACGCCCAGCCCCTGAGGTGTCCCGGTTAGATACCATCCCTGGAATCTCTGCCCCTTGGCGTTGTCTATTACAGGGCAGAGAGGGTAGCAGAGAGGTCGATTGCACTCCAGTGAGGGGTATTTTCCTGCAGTTCATTCAGGGTGAGAGGAGGAAAGTAAGAGGTGGGCTATGGACATCTGCCTCTCATGGTGAGAGGTGGGCTATGGACAAATGTCATGGAAAGCCATGGAAGGGAGAGAGAGATTTGCTGGTAGAGGGCTCTCACAGAGTGGGAAGTCTGGTCATCTGCTGAGTGGAAGGGGAGGTGGAGTAGAGAGGGCTTGACATGACTTTCAGGAGGACAGGCAAGTGCTGGCTCTAAAAACAGACTGGACTGCATCTGTCCACAGACGGCTCTCCGTGTGGAGGGTCGGTGCCATGTCTTCTTCAGTGCATGACCCGAGCAATCTCACATTCCTCACATTTTGCGGGGACCAGGGAGAAGTAGCCTTTCTTTCATTTGGAATGGGTGAGTTCTACCTATTCCTCCTGTTCCTTGGTCAGCAGCTATTTCTTGAGATTTAGCTAAGACCTTGGAAGCATGCAAAATCATGCCAAAGGTCACACACTCAGTTTGGTTTTGCTGCAAGATGCAACAGTGGGGTTTGTGACGATTTCTACTCTAGTGTATAAAGGGACATTTGAAAGAGTATTTGGTGAAATCTTATTCAATGTATAATCTTATGAAAGTTTACAAGGTTGCAGGGAGGATTTGTTTTAGATGTTTGAAAGAGCTTTCTTATTGTGGGCTGGTGATCAAGTGAACCAAGGAACACTAAAGCTAATCCTTCCATGGAGATTTCTTGGAAAAGCCTAGATGGTTGCTTTTTTGGAACGAGTTGAATGGCAGTGTCCTGTTTTGCAGAAGGAGTGTTGGTAAGTGGAGAATCTGGCCATTACAGAGCTGTGTGTTAGATCTGATGTATTCATAACGAGCCATCATTTCACATCAATGTAAAGTAGGCTTCTAGAAACTGTCCTCCCTCAGAGGTACACCCGGCACACGACATAATGTCCTTGTAACATTTCCCCCCATATATCTCTTCCTCAAATACCAGTCTGATGCATATGCCAGCAATGTTCCCCACTTATAACACTTCCTTACTTTTATCATTTTATCAGAAACTCAGGGAAGCAATTCTGGGACCAACCGGTATTTTGGCTGACACTAGAGTACTTATTTGGATGCAATTTCTGGCCATTCCTTGGAAATCACCCTGAATGTGCCGGGTTCGAGCACTGGCTCAGCCACCCGCTAACTGTTGGAATCCTTGATAAGTCCCCTACCCTTCTTGGCCATAGTCCCCTATTTGCATAATAGAGGCTTAGCCTGATGAATTCACTCAACAGGTATTTATGGAACATCAGCTATGTGCTAAATGCATGGGATGCCCAGTCAAATAATACACTGCCCTTTAGCTGGCTGGGCAGGTGGTGGTGGTTGGAGGGGCTTTAGACAGAAGACAGAGACAAATAAACAACTAAATACAGTGCCAAGCGTGCAGCATGCTAAGGGGCATGAATGAAGGATGGATTAATTCTGCCTGAGTGGGACAGCAAATGAGTCACTGCAGGAAGCAACATTTCTACTTGGCCTTGAAGTAGGATTTTTTTTTAGTATACAAGGGGGAAAGGCAGAAAGAACAGTGTGGGCAAAGACACAGAAGTTCAAACATACATCATGGATGTGGGGAGCAGCAAACAGTGCATTGTGGTTGAAGGGGGACGTAATGCCAGAGAGGAAGCTGGGTTGAATAGGCCAGTCTAAGGCATGTGGGCTTGCACTCCCACTAAGGGCCTTCTAGTTCTGATAGGCTATGGATCTGAGCTTACTCTTCCCTTTTGGATAAATACCCAGGTGGCTCACAGAGCAGAGGCTTGGGGCGTGGAGGGTTTTACAACTCCTCATGGGCTTCCCTGGCTTCCTCTCTGAGATGTTTCCAGGATTCAGCTGTGTAGTAGTTACTTATCTCTATTCACCAATTTAGGTATGCAAGAAATGTAATTTTATTTCTCTATAATTGAACTTAATTTCTATAATAAATTCCCATTCTGCTAGAGAGGAAAGTTAATCGTACTTAATTTGGAGCCCTCTCCTTTCTTTAGGGTTATAGCTAAATCTGGGGTACATGGAGGGAGCTGGCATAAACATTCACCCTGGTAGTTGCTGAAATGTCAGCACTGCTGACCAGCCTTGCAACCCACTGCTGAGTGGTTTTGACTTTCCCTCTTTCAACGATAAGACCTCTTCATGTCTGGCTCTCTCCCTTGGCAAATAGGAATCATAGTTATTTTGCTGCGTCCATGACTCATTAGGCCATGGGTAGCTCCACGGGCTGTCGAAAGCCCTATCTCTGGTGCAGCCTTTTGTGGAAAGGAGTCTTGGCAGTTCCCCCAAAAGGTAAACATAGAGCTATGACTCAGCAGTTTCACTCCTAGGTATATAACCAATAGAATTTGTGTGTTTTGTGGACACACAAAATCTTGTACATGAATGTTCATAGCAGCGTGATTCATAATAGCCGAAAAATGAAAACAACACAAATGTCCATCAGCTAATAAATATATAAACAAGTGGTGGCCTATCCATACGATGGAATATTATTCAGCCATAAAAAGGAATGAAGTATGCTTACATGCTATAACTGGGTATAAACCTTGAAAACATTATGTTAAATGAAAGAAGCCAGGCATAAAGGTCGTATATTGTATGATTCCGTTTTTATGAAATGTCCAGAATAGGCAAATCCATAGAGACAGAGAGTAGATGAGCGGTTGCTAGGGGCTGCATGTACGGGGAGTGGGAGGGATTGGGAGTGACTACTAACAGTGTGGGGTTTCTTTTGGGGGAATGGAAATGTTCTGGAATTAGGTAGTGGTGTTGGTTGTATAACATTGTGAACATACTAAAAACCACTGAATTGTACAGTTTTAAATGGTGAAGTTTTTTAAGTGTGTGGACACATCGTTTTTACTGAGGTTATGATGAAAAAAACCCCAGAGATGTTAATAACGTTTTCTGATATCAGTGCATAATTGTGTGCAAAATAAATCTCTATGGAATAACAGGTGGCAATTTTTAATGGATCATTGATTGCCCTGAGCCATGTGTTTCTTAAGAAAAACCATCATTTTTAGTGAAATATCAAAACCCTTAAAGCAACTTTTTTCTACTTATTTCTTCATCTGTAACAAATTATCACAAGTCACTGCCTGAAGTCAAAAGATTTTTCTGTAGAGTCATCCTCACTTTCATTTTAACCGCAGATCTCTCGTATGTTTTTTTTGGCCAGATAAGGTCAGGCTAAATGGTGAATCTTATGTGAATTATATCTTTGTTTTGAAGATTAAAAAAAAAGAGAGAGTGAAAAATCCACTCTCTCTCTGCATACCCTATGCAACTATTTCTTCTCTGAGATCTTTTAGCCTCTTTAGGACTCTACCTGGGTAAGGGGGCAAGGACCCCTGATGTTCTCAAATCCCGTAAACTCATGGGGAGGGTGGTACAAGGACCTTCAAGTGGTGGGAGCAGGGCACAGCGTTCCCCTTTCTCAGGGACCCACTGCATCTCTCCATCTTTGCTTCACCCCTGATGTCTCCCAGATCCCCCAGCATGGGAAGCTCTGAGCTGCTTCTTTGTGTAATTCCCTTCTGTCTGTGGTCTAGCTGCTGAATCCTATCTGCTCCTTCCTGAGGGCTGGGCTTGGAAAACTCAAAAGCTGGAACTAACTCTTTCTTCCTCTGTGATTCTTCTGTTCTGTCCTTCCCGAGGCAGCGCACACAGACTGTCTCAGCGGACCCAGGGAGGGAAGGACCCAGCAGTGCAGGGAGATACGGAGCTGGGTTTGGAAACCTCGGTTAACATTTCAGAATATCGTCCTACCACATGCCGCCTAGTCTTCTACTTTGTGTGAGGCTCCTGCCCGATGTAGCAGGGAAGGTCTCAGAGGTTCACAGGCCAGGAGATTCAGCTGCTAGATTTCCCCATGACCCCCTGGAAGCCTCAAGGATTGTCATTGGGAGGGGCTGGCCTTGGGGAGAGGCAACGTGAACAGAGCCCTTTTAATGCCCCTGAAACCAGCCCCATGGAGACAGCTGTTTACTCTCCTCCCCCCTCACCTGTAATTACGTCTTCCTCAGCCACCTGTCCCCTCCTGCAGGTGTGACAGAGCAGCCTGTGACCGATCACTGCTCTATACGTATCTGAGGATGTCATGGGGAAGGAAGGGGACTCGACTTGATCTTGAAGTCCTCAGGATGGCTCTGCTACCCACAAGCTGAGCTCCTTTGGGCAGATTTCTTGACAAGACTCAGTTTCCACATCTGGAAATGGTAATTCGATTACTTAATGCATTCAAGACTCTCCGGCCTATGGATTAAGGATTATTAGAATTATTAAGTATCTTTATTACTCAGCACAGTGCCTGACACACAGCAAGTGTCAGTAAATGGCTGATATGATATTGACTTATTACTAGCTGCGTCATGAGCTTGAGCTACTCATTTACCCTCTCTGAGCCTGTTTCCTCATCTGTCACATGGGGCTAATATTACCTACTTCACAGGAGAGTTTTGAAGACTGGTTGCATGCCAGCATCTGGTGTTCCGTAGGTGTCAGATGAACCTTAATCCACCTTTTCCCACGTCTTCTCTAACAGCTTCTGGTCCTTTCTCAGCAGAGACAGAAAGGGGAGGTTCCTTGTGTCCATCATGATCTCACAACTCTGGGTCTGTTTTACTCCAGACTCTTTTTTTCCCAGAGGCCCAGAGTCTCATGTGTTTTCCCAGTAGCTGCAGAAATGGAGAAACGGACTCACTTGCAATCCTGTCTGCCTTGGATGACAGCAAGACCTCCTCATCATGGGAACAATCTTTGCCTTTGTTGCTGTTCCTCACCTAGCCTTAGCTTTGTTGCTTGGTAGGTGTGTGTAGTCTTAGGCGAGGCTCCCAACCTCTCCAGACCTCAGTTTCCTTATCTGTAGAATGGGGTGATGATGCTCTCTTTGCCTTGCCCCCCTTACAGGATTGTTACTGGCATCTAGTGGAACACTGAATGTGAAAATATTACCTACTTTGTAAAATGCTGTACAGTTGTAAGGGATTATTGTTTTAGACTCCCTGACTACCGACGATTTTGCCACCCCTCTTGAAACACAAATATCTCCCAGAGGCACCTCACCTGAAGCCTTATATCAGTAGGTTAGAGCAAGGCATGATAGGAATAAGATTTAGAAGTGCACATCTAGGAAGGGAAACTGGGGAATTGGGAAGGACTATGAAAGAATGGATGGGAGAATCCAGAGACTCTTTTGACTGTATAGTTTGTCTCTATACTGACCCAACCCCTGGCCTGAGGCCTCCTCAGACACCCCATTATGAGTGTACCAGGAGGAGACTGCAGGGGTTAAATCTTTCATCTCAGGTCTGGCATCAGGCCTCTTACAGGCCCGCAAAGGCCACAGTTTCCCTGGGGGGATGCAGCTGTGTTTCTAAGACAGGTGAGCTGTGCAGATGGTCGCCTCTTGCTGCTTTCTTTGAAACCAGATTGCTTCAAAGCAGCCATGAACAGGAGACAAATAGACCTGCATTCATTTCAAGTTTTATTCAGTAAGTTTCCAGGGCATATTTTGTGCCTGGTCTGGTACTGAAGGTTACAAGGAATGCTCTCAAGGCACTCACAATCTCTTTAGGAAGATAAGAAATAGATCTATGAAAACTGTAACAAAACACACCCCTTTGTGAACACTTGTCAAAACGTGTGTGAGATGTCTATTGCTGTCATCCAGAGGGGAGAGATAGTACTGCCAGAACGGCTTAGGAAGGAAGGAGAGAATCCATGTTTGGAAGTAGTGGGAACTAAATTGGGACAGTTTCTTAGGTCACTTTTACTTCTCTGGAGACAGACCCTGAGTTAAAGATTTGTACGCAAGTGACAATGTGATACCTCACACCTGTTAGAACGGCTGTCATCAAAAAGACCACAAATAACAAGTGTTGGCAAGGATGTGGAGAAAAGGGAAGCCTCGTACACTGTTGGTGGGAATGTAAATTGGTGCATCCACTGTGGAAAACAGTATGGAGCTTCCTCAAAGAACTAAAAATAGAGCCACCATATGATTCAGCAATCCCACTCCTGGATATATATCCAAAGAAGACGAAAACACTACTTTGAAAAGATACATGCACCCCAGTATTCATGGCAGTATTATTTACAATTGTCAAGATACGGAAGCAACCTAAGTGTCTGTCAACAGAGGAGTGGATAAAGAAGATGTGAGATTCATACATACATATATGTGTATATGTGTGTGTGTGTGTGTGTGTATGTACACACACAATGGAATACTACTCAGCCATAAAAAAGAACGAAATTTTGCCACTTGCAACAACATGGATGGACCTGGAGGGTATTATGTTTAGTGAGGAAGGTCAGATAGAGTCATACAAATGCTGTATGTTATCACTTGTATGTGGAATCTAAAAAATGAAACAAACTAGTGAACATAACAAAAAAGAAACAGACTTGCAGATATAGAGAACAAACTAGTGGTTACCAGTGGGGAGAGGGAAGGGGGGAGGGGCAAGGTAGGGGCAGGGGATTAAGAGGCACAAACTACCATGTATAAATAAATAAGCTGAATACTGTATACTGCTGCACAGAGAATATAACATAGAGCCAATATTTTATAATAACTGTAAAGGGATCTTTAAAAACTGTGAATTGCTATGTTGTACACCTGAAACATATAATATTGTAAATCAACTATACCTGAATACAAAAAAAAGTAAAAGAAAATACCTAAAAAAAAAAAAAGAAAAGAAAATGCTTCCAGGAGAAACTAGTAAGGGACCAGGGGGAGCAGGACAGGGCAGGGGAGGCACCAAGCAAGGATGCTATTCCAGGTGACATCCCAGCCTCCGCCTGGTCCCTCTGGGAGCTCTGGAGCGTAAATGACACGGCTGACTCTGTCCAAGCTCTAGGCAGGGACCTGGCCCTTCACAGTCCCACTCAGTGTCTGTAGGCTGTTGCAAGGCAGGTGACTTGGACCCCAGGTACTTCTGACTTTCTGCGTGGTGGTGGCAGGGCTCTCCATAATATCGCAAGTACCAGCTGTCAGAAACAAGACAAGGAGGGAGGTGCACAGTAGCAGTGACAGGGATCCGGGCAGAGCGCCGACAGCACCTACAGATAGTGGGGCGGGGCAGGGCATGGGATGTCTTCAGTACCCGAGTAAGCAGTCCAGACTGGGTCCTCTGTTCAACTGGAAGCCCTTATAAATTCCTGAGCAGCTGGATGGCACAGGGAAACAGAAAGATGAACCCAATGGTGATGCTCAAGGAGGTGGAGGTGGCAGAGCCCAGAGGCCGGGCAGGCCAGGCATGTGCTTCCCTTTAGGGCCTTCCCCACCGCCTGGAATGTTCTTCCCCCATGGATTGGTGAATTCCCTGACCTCCTTCAGATTTTTGTTCAGATTCCATCTTCTCACCGAGGTCTACCTTGACCCCTCCCCTGATTTCTGCACTGTGCTCTCCTGTACCCTATGCTCCCAGTTTCCTTTATTCTGCTCTGCAGTTTCCTTTTTCCATAGCACTTAGGAGCTTTCAACACACTTTGTAACTTACCTATTTATTGCATCTATTGTTAGTTGACTCTCCTTGTGATGGGAGCTCTGTGTGGACAACGACCTCTGTTTTGCTCACCAGAGGTAGGATGGAGGCTGCCAGGGAAGGAGCTAGATGGGAAGGCTTGGACCTCAGAGATATCTTGGGGAAGAAGTAACAGGGATGGAATGGGTCGACACAAGGGTTGAGTGGAAGGAGAATACAAGAAGGATCATGAACATTTGGGCAAGGAAAGTAGAGTGATGCTGTGTCACTGGTGCGTGGCTCTGCCCCCGGGGCAGGATTCTAGGTGGAGCATGTTGGAAGAATACACAATGCAGTGATGGTCTAGGGAGCAGGTTTTCCCAGGAGTGGGCAGGGGAGTGGGGAAGGGGAAGTCTGCTCTCCGATGCACTGGGGCCTGAGTCTGACTCCTGTGCTGGGGACAGCCAGGTGCACAGCAGGGCGGACAGAGGATTTTCCCACCCTCCTGCCTGTGGCCTCCTTCCTGTTGGAGGGGCTGCTGGGATAATGAGTGGCCCCCGGGGCCTTTCCTCTGTACACAGCCCTTGGCACCATCAGAAAAGCCCCCTGGCATGGTCAGGGAGCAGCATTGAGCATCCAGCCGGCTAGTAGTGAGTGCGTGTGAGTATGAGGGAAGCTGGGGACAGCCCCTACTGGGACGGGGATACCCACCTTTGGAGCTACCTGGAGTTCAGAAGCCTCAGGTAAGTCTGAGGAGCTGGGGTGGGGCAGCTGCAGCCTGGTGGCATGGTTTGTTACTGTTCTCCTGAAAAATTAGCAAGGGGAGGCCTGCGCTGGGGTGGACAGTTCAGAGACTGCCTCAGTCACTGATCTTTCTTTCTACCCCAAACCCGGGACACATGGTCTGGACAGCAGAGGGAGGGGTGCCTCAGGCAGAAGCTCCAGGAGCTGTATTTGCCTTGGTAGCAGGAGAGGGCTTTCCCCACGTGTCTGGGGGCCACGAGCCCCTGACATCTAGCAGGAAATGGCACCCCAGGCACAGGGGAGAGTCTTTTGAGGCAGACACTGGCAATGCTCGCAGCCACAAGCATCGTCATGGGAGGAAGTGGTTGAGGGGGCCAGAGTGGGAGGGGGAGATCGGGACAGATGGCCTGTGGAAACTGGCTGGTGAGCAGAGTCGAGATGGCTCTTGGAGCCTTTCCCCTGTGGTTGGGAAGACCCTGTGAGGACCAGAGGCCTGCCAGAGCCTTTGAACTTGGGGTTATTGTTGTCACTCTGACTCCACATCCACCGGCTGGTAAGAGCTGGAGTAGAGGCTGTCACATGGAGCCTGGGATTGGTGTCCCCAGAGAATGAGCCTCCCCATTCCCTGCCCTGGACCATAGTCTCATTTGACTCTCCTCTGTGGATGTTTTATTCCCATCTTACACCTTTTGTTTTAGGGTCGGGGGAGAGGACTGATACCTTGCACGTGTTACAGCTGTTGTGTTGCATCTTCCCCTCCCCCTCCCCTTTTCTTACTACAGGGGCTCTGATGTTCTGTGATCCCTGTTATCAGACACTGGGCGATGCCCTGTGCTATAAGTTGACTAGATACACTTGGGTTGCAGGTTGCATGAGACCCAGTTATCTCAAGGGTAGGACTCTATCTCCAATTGACTGATTTGACCTATGGCACTTTGAGGGTTCCCAGCATAATCTAGTCATTTTCCTCTGCTTTCTCCCGTAATCTCCCCACTTTTCTCCCATCTCTTGAGAGGTGAGCCACCACACTGCTGCCACAAATCTAATCCTGCAGGGACGGCATTCACAGGAGCTGCTGCAGGAGGAGAGGGCATCCTGCACGTGGGTGGGCTAAGGGGCAGACTGCAAAGGCAAGGAGCAGCAGTGTGAGCCCTGACCCTGCCACCCATTTGCTGTGTGACCCCAGGCAATTTACCTCACTTCTCTGAACCGGAGACTTTTTCTCACAAAAATGGAAGAGAAAACATATGCCTTTAGGTTGGGTAACTGAAGAGATGATAAACTAATACTGATAATAGTAATTATATCTAGCATCCCTTAAAGGCCTATTTTGTGCCAGGTGCTTACCTGTATCCTCTATAATTCTCACAACAGCCATTTGAAGTACTTTTAGCTCAAGTTTATAAGTGAAAGGATGATGGTTTGGAGGCTGGCATCCCTTAAAACTTCCACCTCTTTCCATTACGTGATCCTGTGTCTGTATTGAAGGAGGTACCCCTCTCCCTAACACATCCTATTAGCTCCTTTCAGGGCTACCCCAGGGGTGAGCCCCACCTGGTCCCAGGACACCCCGACTTCCTGGGATGGATCTGCATCTCCTGCCTCCCCCATCCCTGGAGAGTTGTCGTTCAAGGGTATTGCGGTATCACCTTCAGCCTGTGGAGACCCTGTTGCTCCTCAGGATTGAGGCAGATTCATAGCAAAATTTAGAATTTGTCAAAAATCTCTGGCCTGGTGCCCGATCCAAAGTGCTGCTTCAGAAACTCTGCTTTGAGTTGAACTGTCACCATCTCATCTCTCCTTTCACGTTCTCTCTTTCCCATCTTGGACTTCAAGATTTTTTCCCTTAGTTTGTTCCAGGACCACCTGGACATTTGTTTTTGTTGTGCACTGCAACCTTGAAAAACATTTAGGAAGCTTGCCCCCTCAGAGGGGTACCGAATGTACAGTTGTAGAAAAATATGAATAAAAAATAAATCAAAGTTTGAAGCTCTCCAGATGAACTTGATTTGGGATAATAATTATGTTTGTACTAGTTAGTGTAAGGAACGGCACCAAAAACGGAGGAGAGCTTAAACAAGCTTTATTTGGGAACGCTCCCGGGCGAGGTTCACTTGTCCGAGAGAAAGGGGCCAGAGAAGTCGCGCCTGGGTGTGGGCCCGAACAAAATTTATAGGGGAAGAAGGGTGTGGCGAATCCGGGGGGGGGGCGCAGATTATTCCTTATTTGGTGGTCTCTACGGGTATCGTGGCAATATCTGGTGCCGGTTGCGTCGGTCTTGGGACCGTTAATCCCGCCCCTCGAAAGGCGGGAAGGCTGGGCCGGGTGGAAAGTCCCCAGGTCAGTTTCTGGAACTGGGTGGTCCGGAAAGTCCCCAGGTCAGTTTCTGGAACTGGGTGGTCCGGAAAGTGTCGGTCTGATGCAACCTGTGAGTCTGATTGTGTTCCCCTGCCTCGGGCCAGTTTGCCTTACAGTTAGAAGTGAAAATAGCAGAGTCACTAGCTAACTACTTCAGAGATTGTTTCCTAAGGGATGGGTAAGATATGGTAAATTAGCTTTTATATTTTAATTATTTTCAAATGCAACAAATACGATTCTGCTCCAGAACCATGAGAAATATGACTACTTATTTGTAATTTACTTTGCTTTCCTTGAAAATAGGGCTTTATTTCTCATAGAGCTTTCAGAAATCCTTACCAGTGCTTTTTTTTTTTTAACATCTTTATTGGAGTATAATTGCTTTACAATGGTGTGTTAGTTTCTGCTTTATAACAAAGTGAATCAGTTATACATATACATATGTTCCCATATCTCTTCCCTCTTGCGTCTCCCTCCCTCCCACCCTCCCTATCCCACCCCTCCAGGTGGTCTCAAAGCACAGAGCTGATCTCCCTGTGCTATGCGGCTGCTCCCCACTAGCTATCTACCTTACGTTTGGTAGTGTATATATGTCCATGCCACTCTCTCACTTTGTCACAGCTTACCCTTCCCCCTCCCCATATCCTCAAGTCCATTCTCTAGTAGGTCTGTGTCTTTATTCCCATCTTACCTCTAGGTTCTTCATGACATTATTTTTTTCTTAAATTCCATGTATATGTGTTAGCATACGGTATTTGTCTTTCTCTTTCTGACTTACTTCACTCTGTATGACAGACTCTAGGTCCATCCACCTCACTACAAATAACTCAATTTCGTTTCTTTTTATGGCTGAGTAATATTCCATTGTATATATGTGCCACTTTTGATAGACAGCCGCGTGAAGCTCTTGGCAAAGAGAAAATGCATCACAGATCTGCCAGAGTAACTGAAAAGGAGATATTTATAACTAGGTGACAAATGAAAACTATTTCCACAGACAACCTGGGGTACAAATTTTATTGTCAAAAAGATTTCTAAAAAGTTATTAAAGACATCTGAATTAGAAGTAATAAAAGCTAGCTGAAAATCACAGTTAGCCTGAAATAAGAATATCAGTTTGAACAAGAAAAAGGCGGTTCAGTTGTGTGACAGAAACAATTCAGACAACCTTATGGGGCCTTAATAAAAGCCACTTTTCAAAATTTACATCTGATGTTTTTCCTCTTGTGTCTTCTGAGGACAGAGAAAAGCCGATGGGGGCGGAGACAGGACCAGTGAGGAGAGTGGTGGTATTTTGCCCACAGTCATCATTAATACAAGAGGCTGTGAAACCAATTTTGTTTTTCTTCTTCTTTTTAAATTAATTTTTTTCAGGTGTACAGCAAAGTGATTCAGTTATACATACACATGTATCTATTCTTTTTCTATTCTTTTTCAAATTCTTTCCCCATTTAGGTTGTTACATAATATTGAGCAGAGTTCCCTGTGCTATACAGTAGATCCTTGTTGGTTATCCATTTAAAATATAGCAGTGTGTACATGTCAATCCCAAACTCCCTAACTATCCCTTCCCTCCACCCTTCCTCCTTGGTATCCGTAAGTTTGCATGGAACCAATTTTGAAAAAGTTTTTGTATAAAGAAAGCAAAAAAAAAAAAAAAATTTTTTTTTTTTTCGGTCTCTATTTACACTAAATTTGTTTCCAACTTTCCAAGGGGGAGAGAATCGAAATATTTTGGAGGAGGCAGTGGTGTGAATGGCGTGGGCTTTGGAGTCAAATTGCTTAGTTCCACGTCCATAGAGTGGATCTCATAACACTGTCCCTGTGGATTCTTCAAGGAGTACAGATGATGTATGTAAAGTACTCAGCACACAGTAGGTTCGTTTTAAATTACCATCAGGATTTGTATTGATGCTGATTTGTCACGATTCTGACTCTATACTAAAGGAAGCATCATGCAGACAGGTTGAAGCAGATGCTGTAGCAGAGAGGGATCCTTCTGTCTAAGTGGTTCTCTAGGTCAAGTTGGGACACTCCTCACTTAATTAGAAAGGCCTGCAAGTACACCGGTGAATAGTTGCGTGTCAACATTTCAAAGCTAGTTGACTCTGAGATATTTCTAGCTTGGAGATTTCCACTGATTTAAACCTTGCACAAAATTCAGTGTGGTGGTTGAGAACTGGAGAAATTACGTGGCTTCTGATCGAGGCTTTTTTTCCGGACGTGCGGGCTCAGCGGCCATGGCTCACGGGCCCAGCCGCTCCGCGGCATGTGGCATCTTCCCGGACCGGGGCACGAACCCGTGTCCCCTGCATCGGCAGGCGGACTCTCAACCACTGCGCCACCAGGGAAGCACTGACCGAGGCTTTTTAATGGCAGCATTCTCCAGTCTCTGTTTCCTGGTCTGACTGGGCCACAGGAGAAAACTGATGCCTGTTATGTCACAAGCCTTGCTCTGACTGTCGATCAGAGTTCCCCTAAGAAGAAATGGAATTCTCCACACGTTAACTAAGGCATTCTGGGATGCAAAAGTCACATGAAGCTCAAAAAGCCACATCACAGAACTTTCTCTGCAGTGAATTTGTCGAATGAAAGTTGTCCTATAGTTCCAATACATAGGCCTCAAAGATGGGGCCCTCACTCCTGGAGGGACTCCCTCAGCAGCTGGCGTCAGCATGAAACATGAGCCCAGAAGAGCCAAGAAGTTCCAGCTCCCCAGAGCCAGGCTGTAGCTGCCACATTGCACTGGAGACCTGTGAAGACCCCGGGTCCCTTCTCTAAGGCCATCAAGACGCCTGAATGGCCTCCTCCATCTCAGACATCATCTGGTTAGTAGAAACAGCCTTGGTAGGAAATTCAACTCTCAGTTGATTCAGATTTTGCCCCTAAAGGCCTGAGATAGCCTGAAAGAAACGTTGTATGTCAGTAGAGTCTAAAATAACTAGAAATGGCAAGTTAAAAATTCCCCCCCCCAAAAAAAATTTCCCCCACTATCCAAGGGGTTGGGGCTCAATAATAAAAATGAATTCAGTTTTAAAATTAAAAAGGTATATTTTTTTTGCTGTGCACCAGAAACCGTCACAACATTGTAATCAACTATACTCCAATATAAAATAAAGTTAAAAAAAATTAAAAAGAAATACTTTTTACACACCTAGGATTTGTATATAACTTTTGCACTTTTGGGTATATCAAGTAATAAAGGTAAAAGACATAAAAGAATGACTAGAGTGAAGGGAAAAATAATACAACATAGTTAAGACCAAACAGAAAGCTGGTATACTGCATACCCTAAATGCCTTCACAGTTGGAGAGTGGACTTCAAGTTCTGGCTCTGACCTTCTCTGTAGCCGGAGTAAAAAGAGAAGCACAGTGAGTCATAGGTGTCACATTTTCATGAGGTGAAAGAAGAACAGTTGCTCTGGAGAAAGGTTTCCAGGTACCGAAGATGGAGAGACCGGAAGGTGCTGAGTGATGTAGTGGATGAATAACAATATAATGGGCACTTGTTAGTTCATTCAACAAATATTTATAGGATGTGCACAACACGCTTACCATGCCAGGTGCTGGGGATGAAACAGAGAGTGAGGCTCAGGCCCTGCCCTCACAGAGCTCACAGTTGGATTGAGTTTCAGGGAGTTGTTTCCTGTAGGTTTGTCCATGCAGGCTGGGGGCACAAACCTTAAAAGCAGTTCTGGCAAAAGAGGTTTTATGAGGGGTCGCATTCATGTCGGTTGCATTTGTAGCTCTTTAATCATCTTGTCTGGTATTTAAATTTGGTAGGAGCAGCTATGAAACTGAGAAGGAATCCATTTCTTCCTTAAATGTTTATGAGCCCTTATTTGTGTCGTACTGTGGGAGACCCTGAGAACATAAAGATAAATATCAGATGGAGTCAAGGCTTTCTAGAACCTCCCGTGGCCGTGAAGGTAACACACATAGGCAGGTGTATCAGAGTGGATTATGGTGGGTGCTATTACAGAGGTACAAGCTGAGGTTTCTGGAGATGTCTGACTCTCTCAGGGGGAGTCAAGGAGGGGTCTACCAAGAGGAGAGACTTGAGCTGAAGGGTCAGGAGCAACCCAGAGAACAACAGCAAACACTTGGTACTTACTTTGTCAGGAACTACTCAAAAAACACTGTGTGCATATAAAATGTGTTGAATTAACTCACAGTCCTCACAACATCTCTGTGAAGTAGGTATGACCATGATCCCCACCCATTTCACAAATAAGGAGACCCAGGCACAGGGAAGCTAAGCAACGTGCCCTGGATTTCCTTGTTGGGAAGTGATGTCAAGCCTGGAGCCCCTCATCCTTCTTGTCTCCTCTGGGTGACTTCTCTTGAGACCCCAGATGAGGCTGGGCTTCCTGGCTGCAGGCTCTAACTGCACTGTATACTTTTCCTTCTTAGAACTCATTACATAACTACACACTTATCCGTGAAATTATCTAATGTCTGCTTCTCCCTGTAGACCACAATCTCCATTGGGGCAGAATTACTGTGTGTGCATCTGTTTTTCTATTTAATCTCTAGTGCAAGAGTTTGGCACACGTAAGGCACTCAGCAAAATTCGTTGAGTGAGTGGAGCCTGGAAAGGGCCTGAGCTGCATGAACAATGTGTGGTCAAAACCCAAGGTGGCAGGGAGGTGGGAGCAGGCTGTGGAGATACTTGGGACAAACCTACAACTTATGCCTGCCACCTATTACGGATGCCTCTCTTTTTGTTGTTTGCTTTAAAATAAACCTCAGCCTGGATGACCCACCCAGGAAGGTAAGCTGTTTACTTTGCTGGGGCAGAGACGAGAAACAGGGAAGGAGCTTGGACAGGGCCAGTTTGCATTTTTGACAGCCTTGGCCTATCGGATGTTTCCTGAACCAGATTAGGGGTGCAGAACCTGCAGGAACAGGTTTTTATATCTTTTATTTCTTAGATGTTTATTTAACTATAGTTGATTTACAATATTGTGTTAGTTTCAGGTGTTTAGCAAAGTGATTCAGTTATATATATATATATTCAGATTATTTTCCATTATAGGTTATTACAAGATATTGAATATAGTTCCATGTGCTATACAGTAAATCTTTATTGTTTATCTATTTTACGTATAGTGGTGTGTATCTATCAATCCCACACTCCTAATTTATCCCTCCCTCTCCCATTTCCCCATTGGTAACCACAAATTTGTTTTATCTGTGAGTCTGTTTCTGTTTCGTAAATAAGTTGATTTGTATTATTTTTTTAGATTCCATATTTTGATATCTTAATTCACTTTTCCTCCTTCAGTCTCTAGGAGACAGATGCAGAAAGGACCTCGTGCTGGGAGGTGGCTTGTGACATGCCTTCCTTTGTTCCCTCCTTTCCCAACCTTTCGGGAAAGTCCCTCCAGCTCGATGTGGGAGGGGATGCTTCTCTCTTGCTGCTGCAGGGATGGCAGGAATGGGCTGGTTTCCCGTCCTGTGACACCATGTCATTTTTCCTTTGCGTCCTGAGCTTCTGCTGCCTCCTACTTTCTATTTCCAGGGGAGGATGGCAGCAGTCTGTATTTGGTGGGATGTTCTGCTTCTCTTTGGCACATTTGACTCAGTGAGGCTGTGTTAATTAGACAAGTTCAAGAGCCCGGAAACTGGCAACTGAAGTTTTGTGGACTTTGCTACTTCTGTACCCCGGGGGGCTGCCAGGGATAATGTGGCTATTTTGGGCTCAGTTCTTCCTGCCATTTGCATGATGAGGAGCTCAGCTTCTCTCAGGAAGAACTGGCTAAGGAAAGAATTGACTGTACAGTTCTTTGCCTTGAATGTCCCCATTAGTCCTCTGAGTCAAATTAATTTATTTGTTCAGTGAGTGGTTGTTTATCGAGTGCCTGCTAGGTGAATAGGTCTATAACAGTTACTAAAAAAGGAAGTCAACAGGGGTCCTATGAAAATCATGGACAGTGTGGCCGAGGTTGTTGAGAGGACACAAGAGATTGAATATTTTGAGAGTGATCGGGATAGGCTTTATAGGGACATGGAGTTTGAGTTAGACTCTTAAGGATGGATGGGATCTTGATTAGAGTAGACTTGGGTGGAGGGGGCTGTAGAATGAAATTCCAGGTGGAGGAGATTGTGTGAGCAAAGGTCAGGAGAAAGATGTATTTGGGGTCAGGCAACAGGATCAGTATTCTTGGAGTGAAGAGTTGATGTGGTAGTGGTGGTGAGGAGATGAATTTAGAGATGAGGGCTGGGGCTAGACAGTGGGAATACTTTGCGGGTTACATGGGGAGCCATAGAGGATTTTACAGCAGGGATGCATTAGAATAAAACTTGGATTTTAGGAAGCATCTTCTATTAGAAGTATCTTCAGGGGGATAAATTAAAGGGAGGAGAAACTGAAAGCAAGGAGACAAATTCAAGTCAGTAATACTAGCTAACACTTGCACAATTCTTATTGCGTACCAGGCATTGTTCTATGTATTTCACATATATTAAATCATTTAATCTTCACAACACTCCTCTGTGTTTGATACTATTATCTTTGTGTTACAGGCAAGAACACAAATGCATAAGGAAGTTAAGTGAGTTGTCTAAGGTCATATAGCTAGTGAGTTGTGGAGTCAGGATTTGAAACACAGGCAGTTGGCCTCCAGTGTTACGTACTCTTAATACTGCACTATATATTTTCCCTAGATGTATTGAACCCCAGCAATGCGCAAGGAGCTGCTAGCAACATATAAATGTAAATAAAATACACACAGTTTTGTTCTTCATTACTTAGGTAAGAGGTAAATATTTTGATAGTTCAGATGATAATCAAGTCTTAAACTATGTAATTAAAAAAGGGAATAATGGACAGAACTTGGTGCTAGATTTGCTGGGAAGCTTAAGAACACTTAAAAGTTGGAATCTTGGGCTGATCCTTTCTTCAATTTACTCATTCATAATATGGGTATAATTATAATGACAGAGATTTTGCTTCTGGTCAAGGTGGAGTAAAAGGGATCATACTTAACTACACTTGAAACACCAAAATTCAGAAGCAACATATGAAATAATTATTTGCAAGAAATAAGACACCAGGCAGAAAAAGACAGTAATTCTTTTTTTTAAACAAGATATTGAGGACAGTTCCCTGTGTTGTACAGTAGGTCCTTGTTGTTTACCTATCTTATATATAGTAGTGTGTATATGTTAACCCCAAACTCCTAATTTATCTCTCCCCCTGCTTCCCCCACTATCCCCTTTGGTAACCATAAGTTTGTTTTCTGTGTTTTTGAGTCTTTCTATTTTTTAAATAAATTCATTTGTATCATTTTTTTAGATTCCACATATAAGTGATATCATATGATATTTGTCTTTCTCTGTCTGACTTCACCTAATGTGATAATCTCTAGGTCCATCCATGTTGCTGTAAATGGCATGATTTCATTCTTTTTTATGGCTGAGTAATATTCCAGTGTGTGTGTGTGTGTGTGTGTGTGTGTGTGTGTGTGTGTGTGTATACACACACATATACCACATCTTCTTTATCCATTCATCTGCTGATGGACATTTAGTTTGCTTCCATGAGAAAAAAGTAATTCTTGAGGGATGAGAAACACATGAGGTGAACTCTATCATTGTCCCAGCTTACTGTCTTGAGAGAGTTTCCAGGCCACATACAAGGAAGGGAAACCCAGGCAGATCCCAGCCGACTCCCTGAATTGAAGAGACAAAGCTGAGAGTCCAGGGAGAGGAAGGCAGTTAGAGTTCTCACGACAGAGTAACAGAGAAGAGAAAGTTGCAAAGAGAGGACTCCAGGAGTTTGTAGAGAATCCCTTTTGAGCTTTCAGCTGAGTACTTATGAGCACACATGTGTGAGGAAACTACCCAAGGCTGGGGAAAGAATCACCGAAAGGATTAGAGGTAACAGTGCCCAGCACTCACACAGGTCCAGAAATAGTACCTGTTCTCAGTAGCCCAGCTGGAAACTTCAAGATTCAAGGGCATTGCTCTGGTTCCTCATAACAAATTTTAAAAGCAAGACACAAAAGGATTGAACAGTTTCCAAGGTGTTGCATCCCAGGAAAAAACTCACAAATAATTATGGGGAAAATGTTTTCAGCATCCAATAAGGTAAAATTGACAATATCAGCCATTTAATCAAAAATTACCAGGCATGCAAAGCAGCAGAAAAATACAACCCACAATGAGATAAATTTATGAACTGAAACTGACCCATAACTGACCTGGATGTTAGAATTAGCAAACAAAGCCATTAAAAATAATTATAACTGTATTCCATATGTTCAACAAGTTAATTAGAGACATGGAAGATATAAAAATCCATCTTCTAAAAATGAGAACTACAATGTGTGAGACGAAAAATGCACTGGATGAGACTAATGGTAAGTTAGACTTTGCAGAAGGAAAATTTTGTGAACTTGAAGTCCTAGCAACAGAAAATATCCAAAATGAAACACAGGAATAAGAGAGAATTTTTTTAAAAAGAGCAGAGCATTCGTTAGCTGTGAACAACTTCAAGTGGCCTAACGTACATGTAACTGGAGTCCACAAAGGAGAGGAGAGGGAGAAGGGACAGAAAAAATATTTGAAGAAATAATGGGTGAAAATTTTCAAATTTGATGAAAATGATAAATTCAGAAATCCAAGAAGCTCACAAACCTCAATCACAAGGAACCTGAAGAAAACTATACCAAGGCAGATCATAATCAAATGCTCAAAACCACTGGTAAAGGGAAAGTACTAAAAGGTACCAGAGGAAAAAGATATGTATAGAAGAACAAAGACAGGGATGACAGCAGACACCTTTTGGAAACAATGCCGATGAAAGGTTGTGGAACATCTTTGAAAGAAAATTATCCCTGTCAACTTAGAATTTTACGTCCAGAGAAAGTATCTTTCAAAAATGAAGGAAAAATAAAGACTTTTTCAGACATACAAACGCTGAAAGAATTCATCACCAGCAGAACCACACTATAGGAAGTGTTAAAAGGGGTTCTTCAGGCAGAAGGAGCAGGATACCAGGTGGAATTCTGGATCTACAGGAAGGAATGAAGAACACCAGAGAAGGTACCTACATTGATAAATTTATAAGACTTTTTACTTATTATTTAAATCTCTTTAAAAGAAAAAGTGTTTAAACAAAAGTAATAACAATGTAGTGTGACGTTTGTAATATATATACAAATCTGAGTCATAACAACAACAAAAAAGATTGGGAGGGGAGAAATGGAAATGTACTATTGTAAGGTTCTTATATGTGAGTGGTAGCACTTGAAGGTAGACTGTCCTAAGGTAAATATGTATACTATAAATCTTAAAGTGACCACTAGAATAACAAAACAAAGATCTAGTAAACTAATCACAGAAATAAAAAATCATACAAAATATTCAGTTTATCCAAAAGAAGGCAGGAAAAAAAAATCAAAGAACAGACGGGACAAAGAAAAAAAGGAGTCAAAGAACAGATGGGACAAATAGAAAAAGAAAAACACGATAATAGATGCAAACCCAGATACATCAATAAACATCCCAGTTAAAAGACAGAGATCGTTAGACTGGAGGAAAAGGCAAGAGCTAGCTCATATTACATAGGAGAAATCCACTGAATATAAAGACACAAACTTGATAGCCTTGAATGCCTATATGAGAAAATTAAGGTCTCAATGCAGTGACTTCAGCTTCCATCTTAAACTAGAAAAAGAAGAGCAAGGTAAACCCAAAGTAAGCAGAAGAAAATAAATCATAAAGATCAGAGCAGAAATTAATTACACAGAAAACAGAAAAATAAGGAAAAATTAATGAACCCAAATGCTAGTTCTTTGAGAAGGTCAATAAAACTGATAAACCTGTAGGCAGACTGATCAGGAAAAAAAATGAGAAGAAAACAAAAATTACCAATATCAGGAATGAGAAAGGTGACGTCACTATAGGTTCAACAAATATTAAAAGGATACAACTTTCTGCCAATAAATTCAACAACTTAGATAAAATCAACAAATTCCTTGAAAGGTACAAACTACCAAAGCTAATTTAAAAAGAAATAGATAACCTGAATAAGTTGCATAGGTATTAAAAATGTAATATTTGGTTAGAAACGTTTCCACAGAGATAACTCCAGGCCCAGATAATTTCACTGGTGAATTCTCCCAAATATTTAAATAAGAATTCCATACAAACTCTTTCAGAAGATTGAGGAGGAAGGAATACTTCCCAACTAATCTTGTGAAGCCAGCATTACACTGATACCAAAACCAAAGACATCACAAGAGAAGAAAACTGTAGATCAATATCCTTCATAGACATAGTTGCAAAAATTCTGAAAAAATTTTAGCAAACTGAAGTCAGACAAGTGGCAAATGAGCACATGAAAATATGCTGAACATCATCCATCACTGGAGAAAGGCTAATTAAAACCTCAGTGAGGCACTGCTACATGTCTGCAAGAACGGCTAAAATTAAAAAGACTGATGATATGAAGTGTTGGTGAGAATGGGGAAGAACTGGAATTCTAAAGTGCTGATGGTGGGAATGTAAAGTGGTATGACATTAGAAAGGAGTTCAGTGTTTTTTTAAAAAAAACTAAACATATATCTACAATATGATACAGCCATTCCACCCCTAGTGATTTATGCAGGAGCAATGAAAGCATATATGTCAATGAAAATTCAACTAGCTATCAAGCTAAGAAGAAAAAAGGGGAATTTTATTCAACTCAAACTGAGGGTTATAACCCAGGAAGCAGCTTCTCAGAAAACTCTGAGAATTTTTCCACCTGTTAGAAGTCGAAGGCACAGCCGTATACGTTTTTGAGACAAAGGATCGTCCATCAAAGTGACATACTGATATGTTACATAAAGGTCACCAAGGATACCTAGTCCAGGTAGGCGCATACAAAGCGAGCAGCAAGTCACCATGAGAGCTGGGAAAGAACACTATTCTTTTAAGAAGTTACATTGCTAGAGCACAAGAAAGAAAAAGAAAATCTTTGTGGTTGAGCAGGCACTCCCGTCTTTGAGGAGCTCTGGTTAATGTATAATGCAAATGCACATTGCACGTTAGGGAGGGAGGAGGCCCAAACAAACACACAGAATTTTGTTTAATTTATTCTTGTTGTGCCTTAAAATATACATTTTATTTCATCATATCTGTATAATGATTTGCATACAAATGTTCCTAGAAGCTTTATTTGTAATAGCCCCAAGGTGGAAACTCCAAATATTCATCAACAGATGATGGACAAACTGGTACATCAATACAATGGAATACTACTCAGTAATAAAAAGGAAGTATTGGCACAAGTTACAACATGGCATGAATTTCAAAATAATCATGCTGAGTGAAAGAAGCCAGACAAAAATGAGTATATAAAGTATGATTCCATTTATGTAAAATTCTAGGAAATGCATACGAATGTAGTGACAGAAAACAGATCAGTGGTTTCCGGGAGAGGATGGAGAAGTGGGGTGGGATGAGTTAGAGATTACCAAGGGACCCAAGGCAGCATTTTGGGATAATGGATATGTTCATTATCTTGATTTTGGTAATGGTTTCATATTTATTCAATTCTGCTTCAATAAGCCTGTTAAAAATAATAATGACCACCTAAGTGATTAAGAAGATGACATGTGAAAGTCTTTTATATACTGTATAACACTACAGAAAAGTTAGTTTTTAATTATACTTAAGGAATTAATTAAAGAAGACCGTGTGTTTATAAGCTTAGGAAATTGGAATGGTGATGGTAGGAGTAGCAGAAATAAGGGAGAAAGGAATAGGAACTGGTTTGCAAAAGATAGTGATTTCTGTTTTGCCAAACGTGACCTATAGGTGGGAACACCCAGGAGCTAGTTGGGAATGTGGCGCTGCAGCCACAGAGGTGAGTGCTGCCACGTGTGTGTGTAGATGGGCTCAGAGGTGAGAGCCGGAGACAGGAGAGTGGAGGAGATACCTGGAAGGACAGCAGGGAGCAAGGGAAGAGTAGAAGTCTGCGGACACTCCCAGCAACTTTTATAATAGTAATTGGGGACAGGGGCTGTTGGGATAGGGCAATTAGAGGTCGTCTGAAATGGTGACATTTGAGCTGAACCAGCCGTGTGGAGATCAAAAGGAAAAGTGTCCATTCTCTACATCTGCGTCTTTATTCCTGTCCTGCCCCTAGGTTCTTCAGAACTGTTTTTCTTAGACTCCATATATATGTGTTAGCCACATAGCACAGGGAGATCAGCTTGGTGCTATGTGACCACCTAGAGGGGTGGGATAGGGAGGGTGGGAAGGAGACACAAGAGGGAGGGGATATATGTATATGTATAGCTGATTCACTTTGTTATACAGCAGAAACTAACACACCATTGTAAAGCAATTATACTCCAATAAAGGGGTTAAAAAAAAAAAAAAAAAAGGAACAGTGTTTCCAGGCTGAGGGGCAGCAACTGCAGAGGCCTGGAGATGGGAAAGACCTTGATGTGTCCTAGGAGCTGTTTTTGGAGACCAGTGTGGCTTGTGTTGGTCAGAAAGGAGGAAGGTAGCATGACCTGGTTGGGCTGGAAGGCTGCAGTGAGTTTCGTTCAAGGACACCCCCAGGATTTATTTATCCTATGATTGGAAGTTTATACCTTTTGATCATCTTCACTCATTTTGAGGCCCTTCCAGCTCCCACCCCCTCTCCTACCTCCAGCAACCACCAATCTGTTCTCTGTATCTATGAGCTTTTTTTTTTAACATTTCACATACAAGTGAGTTCGTACAGTGTTTGTCTTTCTGTCTTATTTCATTTAGCATGATGCTGTCAAGTTCCATCCATGTTGTTGTAAATGGCAGGGTATCCTTTTTTCTGCCTGAATAATATTCCATTGTATGTATATACCACATCCTATTTATCCGTTCATCCATAGATGGACACAGGTTGTTTCCATGTCTTGACCAATGTAAATAATGCTGCAGTGAACATGGGGCTGTCTATATATTTTGGAAATAGTGATTTCATTTGCTTGGAATAAATACCCAGAAGTGGAATTGCTGGATCATATGGCAGCTCTATTTTAATTTTTTGAGGAAACTTTATATTGTTTTCCTTAGTGGCTGCACCAATTTATATTCCCACCAACAGTGTACAAGCGTTCTCTTTTCCACATCCTTGTCAACACTTGTTATTTATCTTTTGATTAGATGTGAGCTGATATCTTATTGTGGTATTGATCTGCATTTCCCTGATGATTAGTGATATTGAGCACCTTTTCCTGAACCTGTTGACCATTTGTATGTTTCCTTTGAAAAAAACGTCTATTCAGATCCTCCGCCTATTTTTAAATTGGATTTTGTTTTTTTTCCTATTGGTTGTATGAGTTCTTTATATATTTTGGATATTAATTCCCTATCGGATGTATGATTAGCAAATATTTTCTCCCATTCAGTAGGTTGCCTCTTCATTCAGTTGATGGTTTCTCTTGCTGTGCAGAATGAAGCTTTTTAGTTTGATGTAGTCTTGCTTGTTTATTTTTGAATTGTTGCCTCCCCTGTGAATGTTGATTCAGATATCTCTGTATCCAGTATAAATGATGGGTTAGGAGTGGGGGGCACAAAGGAAATAGAGGGCACAAATGGAGCAGTTGGGAGTGCTTTGAATTAGGAAGGTATGTGTATTGAAATGCCTTTAGAGAACCACGACTCTGAGCACCGTCTTAACTCTAACTTGCTTAAAATTTAAAACAGCCTATGGAGAGATAGTCTCCTTTTAGGATCATCAGCCTGATTTTATTACAGAACTGTAGTTGGGAAATGAGTTTTTATTTTAGGAATTTTTTAGAATGTATCTGTGGAGGAAGCTGGCAAATGCTCATTAAACCCATTTCCTCTTCCACCTGGGCACACAGCTTGACTGCATTTCCCTGGTCCCGTCGCAGTGATGTGTGGCGGTGTGACTGAGCTCTGGCCAGTGGAATAGGGGCAGAAGTGCTGTGTGGCACCTTCTGGCCTGGCTGATAAAACTCCTGCATCCTTATCCAAGCTCTTTCTCTTCTTTGCCTGCTGGCTGCATGCCAGAGCTCCAGTGGAGAGCAGCCTTATCCAGTGGAACCTTCTATGATGATGAAATGTTCTAACTCTGCTGTCCAATATGGTAGCCGTGTGCTCACTGAGCATTTGAAATGTAGCTAGTCTGACTGAGGAACTGAATTTTTTATTTTATTTACTTTTAATGATTTTAAATAGCCACAGAGGGCTATGGCTACCGTACTGGATAGCCCAGCATTGTTTACAGGGAGTCTGGTCCTTGAGTGGCTGGGTGGAGCAGAGTTCCAGCCTATCTGCATTACCTGGTCAAGTGCATGAGAAATAAATATTTACTGTGCTAAGACACTGAGGTACAGTGTCTCTTCCATAAAGTGAGGGATACCTGCTGATTCAGCTACATTAAAAATTCATGTGGTATCCATCTTTAGCTGCTCAGCAATGTGGCTGGACAAACTCAATATCTAATATCAAACCCAGTTATCTAGTGTCATTCTTAAATGGGCAATCCAGTCTCCTTTCTCCTCTCTTGAGCTCCCAATCTTGCCCCACCCTATCTTGCTGCGGGGGTGGGGTGCGGGTGGGTGGGAATGGAGCTCAGGAGGCAAACACTACTTCCTTACCCTGCACAGGGTAGCAGAGACTGCTCCATCCTGGCTCACCATGTGGGCTCGGGCAAGTCACATTTTTTCTCTGGTTTGACTTCCTTACCCATAAAATTGTGATTTCTGGGTGTGCTCACCAACCTTTTTTTTTTTTTTTTTTTGTCCCTAAAATGCTTCTTTTAAATATCTGCTCTCTCGTGGATGGATAAACAAAATGTGGTCCATCCAAACAACACAATATTATTCAGCCTTAAAAAGGAAGGAAATTCTGACTCATGCTACAACATGATGCACGCTGAAGAGTTAGGCTGCGTGAAATAAGCCTGACACAGAAGGTCAAATCCTGTGTGATTCCAGTTATGAGGTATCCCAGTTGTCCAGTCATACGACAGAAAGTAGACTAGAGGTTCCCAGGGGCTGGGGAGGGGAGTTACCATTTACGTCTGGAGTTTCAGTTTGCGATGCTGGCAAAGCCTGGAAATAGACAGTATGATGGTTGCATGGCACTAAATGTACTTAATACCAATGATTTTTAAAAAATTAATTAATTTATTTTTAGCTGTGTTGGGTCTTCGTTTCTGTGCGATGGCTTTCTCTAGTTGCGGTGAGCGGGGGCCACTCTTCATTGCGATGCGCGGGCCTCTCACTGTCGCGGCCTCTCTTGTTGCGGAGCACAGGCTCCAGATGCGCAGGCTCAGTAGTTGTGGCTCACGCGCCCAGTTGCTCCGCAGCACGTGGGATCTTCCCAGACCAGGGCTCGAACCCGTGTCCCCTGCATTGGCAGGCAGATTCTCAACCACTGCGCCACCAGGGAAGCCCACCAATGATTTTTTTTAAAGCCACAATTAAAAATAAACACACAGAAAGGAAAAAATGATAAATATCTGCCTTCCTTCTGCCCCCTCTATTTCTCCTCCTCCTTTGAAAGTGTTCTCAGTCCCAGTGGCCCTGGCTCCAGCCACCCTGCGCCCACCCCACCACAGGCCCTTCCACATTCTGTTTTGTGCCCCTGTCTTCAGCCTTATCACTTAGCCCTCTTGCCTGGTTCACTGCTTTTGTTTTCTTTACCAACGATTACGTGCATACCTGCCATCGCTACCGCCTCACGCCTTGCTCACCTTCAGCCTCTCCAGCCCAGCTTCTGCCTCAACTTCTTTGCTGAGGTGGCTTTTAGGAATATCGCTATAATGATTCTCTGTTCAGCTTCAGAAGGGTGGGCTCTGGGGACCGGGTGAGTCTCTTTTGTCTGGGCGCCTTAATCCTGTCACATGGCTTTTCTAACCCACCTCTACATTCTAGGCTCTCACTTCCTGCACTCCCTGGGTGTCAGGAGAATTAAAAGTTTGTAAATTGCCTTGAGTTCCTTGGGGATAACTAGCAAGTGTAAAGAATAAAAATCATTTCACATAAAGCTGTTGAAAAATAGGCAGTGAATTGATTCACAGTCTCCCCCATTGGGCTATGATTATGAGTGTCTTAGATGAAATATCACGTTTCAGCAGGACAGGCGATGCCTGTGTTAGGCTGCTAATTGTAATAAAAAGCTGAATTTGTGCTTCTATTTCTCATTCCACTGGGTTGGGGAGTAGGGGTGGCAAGGATGGGGCTATTCAGGGAGGCTCTATAAGCCTGTCCTTTAGTCGGTGATGGGAAAATAATCGTTCCTGCATTGTATAGTCAGAGCTTAGTTGCTTTGTGCCATTAGCTCCCAGCTATTCTGTTACTCAATAATGCCATAATTTTCCCTGTCTTCTAAGGCAGAAACTACATCCATCGTTTATTCACCTACCTCTTCCTTTTGTTTTTCTTACTTTTATCTCCCTTTCTCCCTCCCTTCCTTCCTTCCTCCTCTCCATCCCTCTCTCCTTCTCTTGTTCCTTCCCTCCCTCCAGCCCTTCTTTTCTTATCGATAATTCTTTAATAATTTTGATCATTCACTATAATGAAGAGACTGGAGATAAGGTGGTAAATGAAATAAACAAGGTCCCTTTTAATTGCAAACTACAGTGGTTGACAAACAATGAAACAAGGAATTCTAACAAAGAGTTATTCATTTGTTCATTCGTTCAACAAATAATTACGGAGAGTTTACTGTGAGCCAGGCAGTGTACTAGGCCCTGGGATACATCCATGAACAACTGATAGTAGGGCCGTGATGAGCAAAGAACAGACTTCTCTGGGATTGCAAAGCAGGGGACTTTGTCTCATCTGAGGGTTCAGGAGGGACTCCAGAGAAAGGGTTCTTTGACTGAACCCTGCAGGTTGAGAAGAAATTAGGTTGGCAAAAGGGATCGTGGTTCAGCTAGCTGCTGCTGGAGAGAGCAGCTTGTGAGAAGGATGGAAAGGAGCTTGCTCAGCATGGCTGGTGCCTGTGGCCTTGGAGCCAGAGTGGCAAAAATGAGTCTTGAGAGCCAGGCAGGGTCTGATCGCTAAGGGCCACCTAAGCCACGATAGTGAGTTTGGCATTCATTCTAGGGCATCTGAAGGATGCTGGAGAGGGTATGGACAGTTTGGATCAGAGCTGTCCAATAGAACTTTCTCTGATGGTGGAAATCCTGCTCTGGCCAATATGGTAGCAGCTAGCCACAGTAACTGTTGCATACTTGAAATGTGACTAGCGTGACCAAGGAACTGAGTTGTTTTTTTTTGTTTTTTAATGCGGTACGCGGGCCTCTCATTGTTGTGGCCTCTCCCGTTGTGGAGCACAGGCTCTGGACGCGCAGGCTCAGCGGCCATGGCTCACGGACCCAGCCGCTCCGCGGCATGTGGGATCTTCCTGGACCGGGGCACGAACCCGTGTCCCCTCCATCAGCAGGCGGACTCTCAACCACTGCGCCACCAGGGAAGACCCGAGCTGAGTTTTAATGTTTATTTTATTTACATTTAAATAACCACATGTGGCTAGAAGCTACCATATTGGACAGTACACATCTGTATTGTCTGCTCATCATACCCAGAAATATAATGGAATTTCTTCTGCACAGGACCCCCATGCTGGCCCTTCTGCTTCTCTCAAGCCTTCCCCAGCCACTGAGGCCTGTTGTACCAGTCAAATCTCCTGGTTAACTGGGTAACCATTTTCTATCAGTTTTTATGTGTGTCTCCCTTCCTCTTCAATGAGTATATTCTCAGAGTAGGGACTGCTCTTGGCTTTTGTTTTCACCCCATGGCAGGCCACATAGCCTGTATTCATCGAATAATTTTTGTTTCACCGATTGGCTCCTGTTTTCCTTCGTGAGCTAATGGATAGAAAGCTCTAAGGCTGCAGATACCGGCTTGTGTCCCAGCCCCCAGAGGGTGCGTGGAAGAAATCTGCCTTTGAACTGCAGGGCCTCTGGGACCCCTTCCGGGGAGCCCCAGACTCTCTCGCTTGCCCATCCCTGGGACACTTCAGTGCTGTGAGTGCAGTGGGGTGGAGGGATTCTCTGCTTCCCCAGGGAATGGCGAGGTGTCACCTCATGGGACCTTGTCACCACCCCCAAAGGACTGTTGGGCTGCTCTTCTGAAAGCCTGATGGTGACAGGGAGTTTGCTTTCCATTCCTGCATTTTCTCTTGACAGTCAAATCACTTTCCCGCTGAGATTTACAGTTTTAAAATGATTGGGAAATAGTCTTATTTCCACGCTTATGTTTTCGGCTCAGCTTGAGTCATAAAAGGAAACATTCTTGTGGTAATTGCTCTCAATCAATCTGGGGATAATCAATGATCTGCCACTTTTGTAGCCTCCCCCAACCATCAGAGCCAAAGATGGTAGAGCTCCTGCCCCGAGGGAGAGCCATTCCTGAGCGCAGGTCTCTGTGTGTCAGCAGGAGGCCCATGTGACACGGTGGCCGGGGCTCGTCCTCCTCTCTCTCGTAGTGCAGATAGCGTCGCCCCCTTTTCAGAGTACACAGAGACTGGAGACGTGGTAATTTTAGTGATGGAATTGGGATTTTGCCCTGGCAGAGTCCTGATTCCCACTTGGGAAATTTATTTTCATAGAATAACAGACTCTCAAATATCATTTTGTCAGTGCTTGCATTTTCTCAGGATCCCCTCTGGTTGTTGTCACCTGCAGTGACAGAGACCTCATTACCGCACGAGGCTGCCCTCGTATCTGCAGGTCCTTCTGACGTTGGGAACACACTTCACGGGGCTGAGCTCAAATCCGCCCCTTTGTAGCTTTCACGCTTGGATCCTGACCTTCCCCAGGGGACGCTATAAACCCAGCCTGATCATCCCTCCTCCACGTGAATACCGCGGCTGTTTGATGATAGTCTGAGTCTTCCTTCTCCAGATAGGCTCCCTGTTTCTTGGAGGATAAGCAATCAAGCCCCGTGGTCATCTTGGCTGGCAGCCTTTCATTTCTCCCCAGAGTGGACCACCCGGAGCTAAAACTTCACAGACCGTTGGTGGGTTCAGCAGACCACGTAGAGTAGAACCACGTCCTCCCTTATTCTAGATGCCCTCCTTCCTTAACACACCCTGGGAGACCGTAGAACTTCAATTTCAGTCCATCCTTGTTACTTGCAGTAGTTATGTTCTAGAGAGTTGCTGAACTAGTGAATACTAGAGCACTGTTCCTAGGGGAAATACAGGGTTAGGGTTCCTGTGAGCATCTGGTCATATTTTCATCAACCAATCAATACATAACCTTGTTTTATGTGCATTTCTGCTTAAAGACACCTTATGTAATATATATTTTTAATGTATATATATTTTTTTGTGGTACGCGGGCCTCTCACTGCTGCGGCCTCTCCCGCTGCGGAGCACAGGCTCCGGATGCGCAGGCTCAGCGGCCGTGGCTCATGGGCCCAGCCGCTCCGCAGCATGTGGAATCTTCCCGGACCGGGGCACGAACCCGTGTCCCTTGCATCGGCAGGCGGACTCTCAACCACTGCGCCACCAGGGAAGCCCTGTAATATGTATTTTTGATTCATTAGCATTGAACTCACACCCAACGGCGCTATAAAGTGATGCTTGAATAAAGTTTATCTACCAAACGTATTTCATATCACAGCCTTCTTGTGCTTAGGGACACCAGATTACACGTCAGCATTAGACTTGGGGGGCCATTTTAAACAGTGAAATCACCAACAGGAAGCACAAAATTGTAAAAACCATGGCCCTAAAGAGACAGTGAGGGGCTTTCCTGGTGGTGCAGTGGTTAAGAATCCGCCTGCCAATGCAGGGGACATGGGTTTGAGCCCTGGTCTGGGAAGATCCCACATGCTGTGGAGCAACTAAGCCTGTGCACCACAACTACTGAGCCTGCGCTCCAGAGCCCGTGAGCTACAACTACTGAAGCCCGCGTGCCTAGAGCCCATGCTTCACAACAAGAGAAGCCACCGCAACGAGAGGCCCATGCACTGCAACGAAGAGTAGCCCCCGCTCTCCACAACTACAGAAAGCCCGTGTGCAGCAACAAAGACCCAACACAGCCGAAAATAATTAAAAGAAAATAAATTTATTAGAAAAAAGAGACAGTGAAAAGGACTTGTTTACAGTATGAGCTGAAATGAGAAGGCAGAGCATCACCTTGTTTGACTTTGGCTAGGAAGTCTGCATTGGGTGACTCAAATTTTTTGCCAACCTGGGCATGTCTGTGGATGATTGCCAAAGTGCCTCGAGTATTGATTTGGGGGTTACAGATAAATTTTAGTGAGTAGGTGAATTCATAAATATGGAATCTGTGAATAATGAGGATTGATTATATCGTACACAAGAGGAAGAAGTAGAAAAATGGTTAGCTTTATGCAGAGATGTGGAGAGTGAATGCCCGGGCAGAAATTGTATGACATCCTATGCAAGTGTGTATTGCAAGAAGGTCTAAAGTATTGGTCCTGACCGTATAGTGAGTGAGTCTTACTTTTTGTCCCATGTCCTTGGATGGCCTCAGCTTGGGGAGGACGTACCTCTCATTTGCATCTTCACTATCTGGCCCAGAGTGGGCACTGGCTGACTCTTTGCTACGAGGGCTGTGGGGATGTTGTCAGCGCCGGTTCAGAGCAGAGGGAGTGGAGGGAGAGAATGAAATGAGACAAGGGATGCACGGAGGACCTAAGGAGCACTTCGAGTGAGCATACAAAGCTTAAGATTGATTCAAAAAATAAATGAAGAGGCAGTGGAAGGACCTGTGGGAGGAGCCTGAAGTGGCTGCAGCCGCAGAAGGATGATGTGGGGAGAAACAGACTCTGTGTGTTGGGATGGGGCTGGTGTGAGGCAGAGGCTTGTTGTTTTCCATTTCCCTGGGAGGACTTTCCTTCTTGAAAACACGAGGCATCCCTTCCACGTAAAGGATGGCTGCTCTTCGCGACAGCTCCCTGAGACGGCCGGGCTGTGATGCCAACTGTTCAGATGAGCAAAGGGCCTGGGGTGGGGAGCGGGGATTAAGCCACCTTCTCAAGGGAACGGGAACCTGGGCTCCCAGCATCACTGACCTGACCATAGGCTGAATGGCTTCAGCTCAATTCTGTGATGGCCAGACAAGAGGACACCATTTTATTTATTTTAAATGAGAAGTTAGGAAAGTGGAGGAAGTTGAGAGCTTATAAAAGAAGACATGCTGTTCATGCTGTTTGGTGATGTCAGTTTGATTTAGTTCGGTAGTCACTTGTTGAGCCTCTGTATATCCTTCCTGCTGGAAAGGATGGAATCATAGGCTGGGCAGAGATAGAATCTGGTCAGGGACAGCTGCCCATCAACAGGGGAGTGGCCTTCATCTGTGAGTTGGGGAAGGACATCCAGGACTGTTAGCAAGGGCTCAAAGTGGTTGTTGAAATTCGTACCCTTTTGTATAGTAAGAGATGGAACTTGGGGCCTGCTGCCTAGGGGCGATTCTTTTCTGTTAGGTTGTCAGCTCAGTGCTTTGTCCTATGGCAAAGTTGCCCTATGGCAGAGGTGCTAGGGAGGTCACAAAGATGAACTAGATACAGTGAGCTACAGCAAATTACAGTCTGGCAGGGGAAGTAAGTCAGATGGACATATAGCTATATAATTATAATATTTTCCCACCGTCATGAGATTACAAATGAGGGAAAAATTACTCCCTACTGGAAGGGCTGTTGGATGCATCCTGAAGGAGGAGTTGATTTGACACGGTATTCGACCCCCATGCCGCCCCTGCCCTTCTAGTCCCACCTCTGTGCTTCCCACCCAGTTGGCCAAGCCAAAACGCTAGTGGATCCATCACAACTTCTTCTCTTTTCCTCATCTCCCACATCCAATCCTTCTCCAGTTTGCTTAGCGTCTATCTCTGGCGTAGAGCTCGAGTCTATCCCTTGCACTCTTTATTTATTGCTACCACCGAAGCCCTGGGTACAACCACCTGTTGCTGGAGCTATTGAAAGAGCTTCCTGGGTGGTTTAAAATTCTACCCAGCCTCCCTTCCTATCAGTAGTTTTTGCAGCAGCCAGAGTTATCTTTCCAAAAGATAATTCCAGATCCTGCCACTCCCCTCTTCAAAAACCTTTGTGGCTTCCTGTATTAGTGAAACAACTTTAGGTATTTCAAACAGGGAATACGAAATCAAGGATTTTGTTGCATAAAAACAGACAGAGGATGAGGCAACCCAGAGCAGGAAGCCACTACCAACTCTAGGCTGGAGGGACCCAAGCCCAGAACCCAGAAGTTACTCAACTCTGGTGGGTCCCCTGTGGCGGGAGCTGGGACCTCAGAGGGAGGGGCTGTCTGGTGGGAAGCTGCAGTGACAAAGGGGACACTGCTGTTGCCATAAATGCTGGCTAGCGCCAAGAAGGAGAGGGAGAAATACTCTGGCTTCTCCCTTCTCCCTATCTGCGGTCTCTCTCTAGGGCTTCCCAATGGCTGAACTTTGCCAGAAGCTCGTTGTCAAGGGAGCCTGGGAAATGCTGAAGGCGAAGTGCAGAAGGGCGGAAGCAGATTGACAATAGGCAAAGACTGGCACCCTCCGAGCTCTCTGCCATTGCCTGTGGGGACTCGCACCATCTGCCCCTGGCTACCTGTCCACCCTTGCCTTGTACCAACTTGCCTTGTACCCTTCCTCCTAGCAGGCCTGCTCTGCTAGCCCTCTTTCTAGTCGTGGAGCTCCCCAGGCTGATCGTTCCTCACTCCTTTGGACAGTATCCTCTCTTTCTGAAATGTGCATCCCTTGGCCACCCTCCTGGCTGGCTCCTATCTTTGCATCCTCAGTCTTAGCTCAAATGGCACCTCCCCAGAGGGGCCTTTCCAACCACCCCATGTAAAGGAGCTCCCCTCACCTTATTCTATAATATCACCTACTCTGCAATATCACCCTGGTAGTTCTTTTTTTTTTTTTTTTTTTTGATGAATTAATGTTTAGTTCTTTTGTACTGGCTTTGTGGATAAGATCGTTTTTTTCTTTTTAATTTTTTTTAAAATTTTATTTATTTATTTTTGGCTGCGTTGGGTCTTCGTTGCTGCACAGGCTTTTCTCTAGTTGCGGTGAGCGGGGGCTACTCTTTATTGCGGTGTGTGGGCTTCTCACTGCAGTGGCTTCTCTTGCTGTGGAGCACGGGCTCTAGGTGCACGGGCTTCAGTAGTTGTGGCACGTGGGCTCAGTAGTTGTGGCTCGCAGGCTCTAGAGTGCAGGCTCAGTAGCTGTGGCGCACGGGCTTGGTTGCTCCGCGGCATGTGGGAATCTTCCCAGACCAGGGATTGAACCCGTGTCCCTGCATTGGCAGGCAGATTCTTATCCATTGCGCCCCCCGGGGAAGTCCACCCTGATAGTTTTTTATGGTACTTGTTTTCAGCAAAA
>NW_021703774.1:47132933-47193599 GCF_005190385.1 Monodon monoceros | reverse complement strand
TATATATAATATATAAATAAATATATTTATATATTATATATATATAAAATATATAATATATATATATTATATATATATTTATTATATTATTATTTATTATTATTTATTATTATTATTATTATTATTATTATTTTATAGAGCTAGTCATTACTTGGTGTGTGCGCACACACACACTTATTTATCTTCCCCACTAGACTATAAACTGCATGAAAGCAGCTTGCTTACCTTATTCATTTTACAGGAAAGCTCCACGGAGGCAGGGGTTTTGTGTGCGCTGTTCAGCAGTGAACTGTTGTGAACATTTTACCAGCGCTTAGAATGATGCCAGACGTAGTGCACACTCAGGGACTGTCTGTGGCATGAATAAATGAAGAGTGCTGAAATTGAGTAGAATCTCAATAAGCAGTGATGGGAGAGAAGAAAGAACATTCTCAAACAGTGGAATAACAAAAATTAAAGCAGAGATATTGGAAAGTGTGTATTTCAGGAAAGGTGAGAACTTTGGTTTGTTGGAGTGTAAAGAAAGTGATGGGCGGTAAGTAGGAATTAGGTCAAGAGAGGCAGATTGAGGCCAGATCATGGAGGACCTTAAAAGCTATGTTAATGGGTGTATTCAGCTAGGTAATAGGGAACCCTGGAAAGCTGTTGAGCAGGGTGTTACGAACTGTACTTTGAAGGATGCATAAAAAAGTGTCCAAAGAGTTACTACATTTTTAACTCCAGTGAAAATTTTGTAACTACCCTAGTCACAATTGGTTTAGACAGAGGGATGCCATTAGCAAAGACTAGTGAACTGAAGAGGAATTCTAGTGTGGTTAATTGATTGAATCATTTATTCATCAAGGATTGGCGTGCCTGGTAAGAACCGGGTTCTGCCAGTGTAAGGGGGGAGACATTTAAATGTAAAACCAGGGTCCCTTACCTTGGGCTCACTGTCTAATATGGGAGATAAACCTATAAACCAATGATTACAATGCAGTGTGATCTGTGCTAACAGAGCTCTGTGCAGGACGCTGGGGCCAGAGCCGGGGATCAGCCAGCTCTTCCCAGGGTGTCACGAAGATTGCTCATATCCCAGGGCCAGCTTGGAAGGTGAAGGGAAATGAAAGCCGAGGGACAGTATGCAATCCAGAGGGGTACAAGAACATGGCTGTCTGGAGAACAGGAAGCAGTGGCTCTGGGGGCTGAGCGTATGGGGGTGGGGAGATGGGCAAGGGACCTGGACATGATGAAAGGTGAGAGGTCAATAAGCTGGGAGGGGCCAGGTGACGTAAGGAGTTTGAAGAGGAGGACTATTTCCTACCATTCCCTGACTTCCGCTTTTAGCAGAAATGGTCTCTTTGTGGCACTGACACACCCAATTTTCCCCCATTTGTTCATTTTTTTCCCAAAAAAAGTATTTAATAAGATTCTACTATATGCCACACACTATTCTTGAATTGAAGATATGGTGGTAAATAAGGTAAACTCCTTGTGGAGTTTATAGTCTATCGAGGAAGACACATGCCTGTATGTGTGTGTATATATACATATATATATATATATATATATATATATGTATACATACTATTTGTGTGTATTTATTTTTTGCCAAGTTATGATTAATTTCATGAAAACCTGTGTGTGTGTGTATATATATATATATAATTTTTTTTTGACAAGTTAATGATTAGTTCTATGAAAAATCAAACTTTGTAAGAATTAAAATGTGGAGTGAGAGGATTTCTGTTTAGCTTAGGTGGTCATGGAAGGTCTTTCTGTGCTGTGGGAAGTGACATGTAAAAAAGACCTGAAGTGAGGAGCAAGCCATGTGAATATCGTGGGGAAGAGTGTTTTAGGCAGAGGGAACAGCAAGTGCAAAGGTCCTGAGACAGAAGATATTCCAGGAAGAGCAAGGAGGACAGGGAAGCTGGAGTACAATGCATGAAGGCAGAGGGATGGGAATGGAGGGAGAAGTCAGGGAGCAATCATGGTAGGCTTGTAAGTAACAGACTAGGTTATGGATTTCATTCTAAATGTGATGAGTCATTGGAGGGTTTTGAGCTGGGGATTGATGTAATGTGACCTACATTGTGTTAGAATCACGCTGACTGCTTCTGAGAAGTAGGCTCTTAATGGGGCAGGTGGCGGTCGAGGGATAAGTTGGGAGACAGTTGCTGTGGTACAGGTGAGAGATGATGGTGGCTTGGTACAGCTGAGCAGCAGTGCTGTTGGTGAGAAATGGTTAGATTCCACATATATTTTGCATGTGGAGTCAATACAATTTGTTGATGGAGTGAATGTGGGGTTTTAGGGAAAGGGAGAAGTCAAAAGTGGTTCCCAGTGTTTTTTACTTGAGTAACAACTGGGTGACTGGTGGTGCCATTTACTGAGACGAGAGACACTGACAGGAAAACCGAGCAGGGGGTAGAGAGCAGGGGAGTGAAGACTTTTCATCTGGAGAAGCCTGTCAGACCCCCAAGTGGAGATGCCATCTGGGCAGCTGGTTGCAGGAGCCAGGAGTTCCGGGGTGAAGTCAAAGGTGGAAGTAGACATTTCGGTGTCCGAATATAAATGGCAGTTAAATGCTGTCTCTGTCCTGACCACCTTTTCAGGACCAGAGTTAGTGCTGCCTCTTCCATGAAGCCTTCCTTGACCATCCCAGGCCTTTCCTTTGCCTTCCTATCTTTCCTTTAAGCTGAAGCCCTTTGTTTGGGTTGCTCGGGGAAGCTTTGGCTTTCGCCTCTGTTTTAGATCTCTTGGGGCCTCAAAGGGCCTTGACTGGGTAGGTGGGCTTGGCTCTCCTTGAGGTGAGGGTGCTCACCTTCTATGTGCAGAGGCAGGTGGACCATGTTTCCCAAGGCTCTATATGGTTGGTGTCATGGGTCCACTAGACAAGACCCTGTTCTTCTTGTCGTTAGAGCCTAGACCCTCAGGGTCCTCAACACGCATTAGGGTGGATTCAAAACATCATCAGGAAAGCCAAAGACAAAAGGACACATATTGTATTTATATGATATACCCAGAATAGGCAAATCCATAGAGAGAGGGCCTTCCCTGGTGGCACAGAGGTTAAGAATCTGCCTGTCAATGCAGGGGACACGGGTTCGAGCCCTGGTCCGGGAAGATCCCACATGCCGCGGAGCAACTAAGCCCGTGCGCTACAACTACTGAGCCCACGTGCCTAGAGCCCGTGCTCCGCAACAAGAGAAGCCACCGCAGTGAGAAGCCCGCGCACCGCAAGGAAGAGTAGCCCCCGCTCACTGCAACTAGAGAAAGCCCGCATGCAGCAACGAAGACCCAACACAGCCAAAAATAAATTAAAAAAAAAAATCCATAGAGAGAGAAAGCCAAGCAGTGGTTGTCAGGGGCTGGGGGTGGAGTGGGGTGGAGGGGGATTGTCCAGAGACTGCTCAACGGGTCCAGCGTTTCCTTTGGAGTGATGAAAAAGTTCTGAACTAGATCGCGCTGATGGTTGCACAACGTTATAAATGTACTAAATACTACTGAATTGTAAACTTTAAAATGGTGAATTTTGTGTTATGTGTATTTTACCACAATGAAAAAAAATACCAAGAAATGTCAGGGATGACAGTTTCTACAAGCTTCGCATTCTGTTCTCTCTTTTGCAGCCTCGCCCCCGTTCCACTGGCTCTTTCTACTTGGGGGCAGGGCTGGTGGCCAAGGGCAAGGCACAGGGATGGGAGAGGTTGGAGATTTGCGGCTGGGAGCTGGCACTGACCTTCTTCAAAAGGCAGTCTGTCCATTTGTAGGGAGAGGTGGAGGAAGGCACTGTTGGAATGGCAAAGCAGGGTGGGTTTATTCCCACCTAACCTGGGTCTGGGATGCACATGGGGTGAAACAAGGGCTGGTCACAGTGTGAGAACTAACTAAGCTTAGGGAATCACCATGTAGATGGAAACTGAAAAGACCCTGGAGACCCTGCCTAAAGATCCCTACATGGTGATCCCTAAGCTTAGCTAGTGGTGAACCAAGCTGTTCACCACTGATATTTGGAAATGCCCTGCAGCGGTCAGGACACAGGTAGGGGCTGGGACTGGGGGCTGAGGGCTGAGGCAGGTGGCCTGGGAGCCAAACTGTATCCTGGAGGAGGGTGTGCGGTAAACTGCTAGCTTATGGAATATCAGGCACTGGCTGAACTATTGGTGCAGACTGAGTCTGACTCGTGGGTGGAACAGAAAGCTGCTGAATTTGTCTGTCAGAAAGTACCATAGCCCAGGAATCTGCTCAGCTCTTCACATTTCTTTGTGTGTGTGTGTGCGCGCGTGCGTGTGTGCATGTGCGTGCATGCATGCGAGTGTATGTGTGTGTCTAGTGGAGGGACAGGTATCTCCTGGTCAGGAGCTGAGTAAATGATGGAGAGCCTCTTTTTGACCCTGGGATGATAAGCAGCGATTATTATTCTCAAGAGAATTCTATGGCAGATTAGCAGAGAAAGTGCAAAACACAGACAGTTTGGTGCTTCCAGAATATAATCTCAGTGACTTTTCAGCAGCATTAAAGCCTTTTTGGGTTTCATCCAATCTTATCTCCCATGTTTCTCCAACTGGAATCTTTTCCCTGATACTAGACTAAGCCTTACTAACTTCAACCTCCTCACCTTTGCATATAAGAATCTCTTTGGCCAAATCCTATCCATCCTTCAAGAACAGCTCAAACCTCACCTCCTCCATGAAGCCTTCCTGGTTTCCTCTAGCCCACAGAGATCTTTCTCTCCTTTTCAGAATTCTTCAAAGGATTAAAGTTGCTTTCACTACTTGGTTAAATCAGCTTTTCCCAAGAGAGATATTTCAGAGATGTTACCACTATATGCAGGCCCAGAGTGGATGTCTGACCAACATCTGGTGAGTGGAAATTTATACAATCCTAAAGATCAAACAATCAGTGTTTTAAAAAGAAGAAAAAAAGTGAGGCAGGTAGAAATGTGTGTGGTCAATGATTAATGAGCCCCCCAAAGAGAGTGCTTTAGGAACAAGACAGAGCAATACTGTCATTGGCAGCAAATGTGAAATTGTGGCCCTTGGGGAGAAGGGAGGCTGCCCTTAATTAATGGGTAGCTGGAAAAAGAAAAGACAGCAGCGTGAGAGGCTGAGATGGGGAGCAGGCTGAGAAAGCTTAGAATGAAGATACTGTGTGATGTTGGCAATTTTAAAATGTTGCAGTTAGCAGTGCGTAATAGATGACTGATCTAGTGGAAAATGCAGGGTTGGTTCTTTAGGAAGGTAAAAATGGGGTCTGTGAAGTGATAAGGAAGTTAACTGTGGGTAGCTATATTGGAAGATACAATGTCAGTTTGTTTACCAATCTCAGTGTTGTCTGTGACTATGAATGGAATTGCTCTGTGGAGTGCTGGAGCCTTAAACAGCCCTAGGTATTGTTTACACGTTCCACACGCTTCCATGCTGAAGTGTGGTGCATCAGTTAAACACAGGATGTGGGGGTAGGCTGCCTGGGCTTAAATCCTGGCTCAATTACTTACCACTTATGGTACTTTAGGAATGCTACTGAACCTCTCTGTGCCTCAGTTTTTCTCATCTGTAAAATGGGGTTAATAATTGCACCTCCCTTATAGTGCTGTGAGGATTCAATGAGGTGTAATTTACGTAAAGCATTCAGGAGTGTCTAGCATGTTGCAGGAGCCAATATACTGTTAGTTATCATTACCATCAGTTGGCAGTGTCTTCAAGGCTTTGAGGATGGGACTGACGGAAGAGCTGGTGTTCTTTCCTGATGGAGGCAGTGAGAAGTCATGGACCAATGTGTACTCATCTGGCCTCAAAGGCTTAGAAAACCCCGATATTTCAAATATTTGCAAAAATGTTTGCAACATTCAAAAGGTGAATACCAAGAACCTCATCCTGGGCTTATGGGTTTGAGGGGCTGGTGCTGTTTGTGTGACTGTCCGTCACCACGTGTCACTGGTGGGCTGGATGCCTGCACCTGGGGACAGGAGGAAAGGTAGAGATTGGCTGCTGGTCTCCAGACAGGACCCTTAGGGATGCCATGAGTGTGTGATGCAGTGGATTCTCTGGGCCAAAGACTGTTGTCTCAGGTGACTGCAGATCCCCAACCAGTCCAGCATGTGGTGGGTGTTCAGTGGAAGAGAGTGAAGAGTGGTAGGGGCATCCTTCGGGCCTTTACTGCCAGCCTGACCTGGGTTCAAATCGGGGTTGGCTTATCACCACTTATGTGACTTTAGGAAGCAACTTAACTTCTCTGAGCCTTGGAACATGGGAGGAATATCTAAGATAATGTATATAGAGAGTCTGGCACATAGTAAGACTAAGTGTTAATTCCCTTTTCCTTGGTTCCATCATTTGTGAAATGTAGATTAAAAAAATCTTGTGAGGATTTTTATCATAATTATAGATAATAGTTATTCATTCGTTCAACAGATATTTTTTTTTTTGGTGTTGACTGGGTGTCAGATGCTGCCCTAAGGGCTTAGGGCATATCAGTGAATAAAACAGCAAAGATACTGGCCCTTTGGTAGTTTAAATTTTAGCAAGGGAAGATAGACAGTAAACTAACATAAATGAATAAAGTTTCTAGTGTGTAAAAAGATGTTAAGTGCTGTGGAAAAAAAAAACAACCAAAAGTAGGATCAGGGAGCTCGGGAGTGCTGGGTGGGGGGCAGTGTGTACATTAAATAAGATGGCCAAGACAGGCCTCTTATTGACAAGGTGGTGTTTGAGCACAGACTTGAAGAAGAAGATGAGGAACTTAGTCATGATGATGTTTAGGGGAAGAGCATTCCATGCAGAAGAAACAGTAAGTGCAAATGCTGTGGGGCTGTGCCTGGCGTGTTGCAAGAACAGCACAGAGGCCAGTGTGGCGAGAACAGAGTAAAGGGAGAAGAGAAGGAGATGAAGTCAGGGAGTAACAGGGAAACCAGACTGTGTAGGGCTTTGCTGCCATTGGTGGGGGTGGGGCTTTGGCTTTTACCCTAAGTGAAATGAGGATGCATTGCAGGATGTTGAGCAGAGAGGAATGGTGTGATCTGCTTATTTAAGAGGATTGCACTGCACACTGGCTACTGTGTCCAAAGTTGACTGAGAGAGGCAAGGATGCAAACAAGGAGACCAGTTAGAAGGTTACTGCTGTGTCCAGGTGAGAGATGATGGTGGCTTGAACCACGGTGGTAGGAGTGGTTGGTGAGAAGCAACTAGGTCTTCTTATATTCTGGAAGGTAGAGTCAGTAGAAATCACTGATGATTGGATGTGAGGACTAAGAGGAAGATAGGAATTAAGGACAGACTGAGTAACTAGGAGGATGGAACTGCTATCAGTTCAGAAGAATGTGGAACAGGTTTGGATGGGAAAAATTATGAGTTCACATTTGGTCATGTTGAATTTGAGCCGTGTATTAAATATCCAAGTGGGGAAGTCATGTAAACAGCTGGCTACATTCATTAGAAGTTCGGGAGAGAGATCTGGGCTGAGATATAAATTTGGGAGTTGACAATATATAGATGGTAATAATTAACACCATTAAAGACTGGATGAGGTCCCCAAGGGGGAGAGTGTAGACATACAAGAGAAGAGGACCAAGGACCAAGTTTTAGGGCCTCCAACTTTAAAAGAACCAACAGAGGAAGTTGAGGGGAAATGATTCATGAGGTAGAAGGAAAACCAAGGGAGTGTGCTGTAATGGGAGCCAAAGGAAGAAAGGGTTTCAAGGTGGAAGGAGTGATCAACTGTGTCAAATAATGTGATGGGTCAAGTATAGTAGTTATCTATTGTGTAACAGATCACTCCAAAACTTAGTGGCTTAAAACAACAAATGTTTATTATCTCATAAAGTTTCTGAGGGTCAGGAATCTGGGAGTGGCTAAGCTGAGTGGTTCTGACTCAGGATCTCTTGCAAGGTTACCATCAAGCTGTTAGCTGGGGCTGCAGTCATCTCAGGCTCAGCTGGGGCTGGAGAATCCTACTCCAGGCTCACTCTTACAGTTCTTAGCAGTCCTCAGTTCCTCACTGGTTGTTGGCCAAACAACTCATTTCCTCACCATGTGGGCTTTTCTGTAGGCTGAGTGGCCTCATGACATGGCAGCAGCTTCTCGCAGAGCAAGTGATCCAAGGGAGAAAGAGAGAGAGATCAAGCAAGAGAGCATCCACGATGGTAGTCATAGCCTTTTATAACCTAATTTTGGAATGTCATACCATCACCTCTGGATGCTGTTGGTCGCACAGACCAAACATGGCGCAATGTGCAGGAGATTACACAAGGTGTGAATGCCAGGAGGAGGGGGACATCATGGAAGTTGGCTACCACATCAAGTATGACAAGAAGACTTGATCATTGGATTTAGCAATGTGGAGGTCATTGGTGACCTTAACAAAAGCCACAAAGAGAAATGTTTGATTACAGATGGTATAAGAAAGGATGGGAGGAGAGGAACTAAGGCAGTCAGTATACAGTTCTTTTGAAGTTTGCTGAAGAGGGAAGCAAAGAAAGGGGGTAACAGCTGGTGAAGAAAGTATTTTTTATAAGGTGAGAGAAATAGCACTATGTTTGTAGGTTGATGGGAATAGTCCAACAGAGAGTGAAAAATTGTTGATGTATTATAGAAGAGAAAGAATTACTGGAGCATTGTCCTTGAGTAGGAGAGAGAGATAAGAGCTTGTGTCAAGGAAGAGTGGACTTTAGCTAGAAGCATGCTGGGTTCAGGAAGACAAACCACATGGTAGGTGGGCAGATATGGTTATGGGAGTTTGTGGAGGTGTCTTTTTTAAAAAAATTATTTATTTATTTATTTTTATACAGCAGGTTCTTATTAGTTATCTATTTTATACATATTAGTGTATATATGTCAATCCCAATCTCCCAATTCATCCCACCATGGGGAGTTGTCTTCTGATCATTCCTTTTTCTTCAGTGAAGTGGGAAGCAAGGTCATCAGCTAGGCTGGCTAGATGGTATATATTTTTAAAAATTGCGGCTTTGATACCTTTGATGACTTTGATGATGGTGGGTAACTATGGCTGCAGTTAAGGCACCTTCCTCACGATTCCTTTTGCTTGTGGTCAAAAGGTAGAACTTATGTTCTCATAACTTGTCCAGATGGTGGGGCATCTGCAAAGTCACGGTACTCTTTGCAAATTAACGTAGAAACAAAGGTCTATTTAACTCCAAATAAATAGTTTATGCTAAAACAGATAAAATCACCTACACATTCTTACATAGACAAGAGGTACCAGATCTCAAGAGTTTAAGAAAACAATTACAGGGGAGAAATCTTAATATTGAGGAAATCCTTTTCATTAACTAATTTATTTTCTGGGAATCAGGAGAAGACTGGAGTCTCTTTATTTCAGGAGTAGAACATATCTGGTCAGCCTGCAGCCTGGTTGGAAAATATCTGTAGTCAACCTAGTGAATGACTGGCTGGGACTTCTAGGGTAGTTCAGAGCCCTGAAGATAGACAGGCTTTCTGTTTCAAGATGAGGGAATTATAGAGCTGACCAAATAGACTGCATAATGAAAAAGCACAGGGACTTGCTGGAGTTCTCAGAATGTCTCTCAGAATGTCTCTCAACTAACCCCCACGCCCCCGCCGCAAGCTCCCAGCAGGGCTTACATTATCAAATCCTCTCCTCTTATTAGATCTCACTGGAATAAATAGTGGTTAGGACTCTGCCTTGGACCCCTAAGCAGACCAGCCTCCGGCCTGGGCCAAGTGACTTGGTCTCCTCTTGAGTCCACTAGGAAGGCTCTAGGAGGAGGGAGGACAGTGAGAGAAGCTTTTGAATGGACCACACCTGTGATGCTTAGAATCCAGCCTTTAAGACCTGGCACCCCTCCCTCTACCTTCTCCTCGTCCTCTTTTCCCCCTGCCTGGCTCCTCAGCCCTGCGACCTCCATGTGCAGACCTGAGCATGAGGTCAGTCCTTGCTCCTCTTGTCCTGTAGGCAATTCCCATGGGCGCCCTCCTGATTCCCCCAAAGCCCTCATCCCATTGGCTGGGGCAGAAAGTAACCTTGGAGATCCTGGATGCTCTCCTAGCAACCGTGCCAGAGCTGGTGGCCACCTCATTTTTGCAGAGACAGATGCTCCTGTAAGAGGAACAAATCAATTAGCCAGCCTGATGCTAATGTACTAATGCCACCTTTTCAAGCTGGTACATGTCTCAGTCGAGCTGCCTCTTCCTTCTATCCCTGCTCTGGCACTCAATTTTCCATTGTTGCGTCAACCTCCGGCTTCTGGAAGGCTCCACGGACCACAGGATTCCTGCAGCAGGCTGATTCTTGACCTCTGTCTATTCTGAGCTCAGTTGTAAAATGAAGCTGCTGCCATCTCAACATCTGTGAAGACCACAGGCCCTACCCGGATGCTTCAGCTGACAGAGGGGCAGCTTAATTCCCATTTCTCACGCAGTCTTTGGAGTGTGAGGAAGAGCTATTCTTTTCCTCCCTATTTCCTGAAAAATAGGACAAAGGTGTGCTAAAACTTTAAATTAGATGATAACAACAACAGCATTTTCCTCCATAAGCTTAATAGCTTAGAAAGTGCTTTCTCACATTTTATCTTATTTAATCCTCATAATAAGTCTGTTGGAGGCCAGGACAATTATCTCCATTTTACAGATGAGAAAACTGAGGCCGAAAGAGGCTGCTGACTTGCTCAATGACATTAAGCTGGTAAATGACAAAGCTAGGAATAGAGGAAGGAGAAGATAAAAAGGCCAGTAAAAGGTGATTCAAAGCAAAGGTAAATGCTGGAGGAAACCCTCCTGGCAGCTGGAGCCAGGCGGCTTGGAGAGTGCTTTCTCTCCACAGACCTCGCTGAAGGAGACTGGGGCTCCTGGAGCACCAGCACCTCTGTGCCTCCCCCACGCCTCACCTGGATCACCTTTCACTGTGTCAGCTTTTCATTCTGTCTCATTTTCAGGAAAATGTCTTAGCAGCGCTGCTGGACCTACTCTAGTATGTTTCTAAGGGGTTTCACTTCATCGTGCAAAACCAAGTACCTCTTTGAAATCTGTAGCCCCATCTTTAAAAATCAGCCTTTTAGCTTGATCAAAGGGCAAAAAGCAATGGAGAACCAACTAGAGACGAATCCCTTCCTCCCCTTCACATGGTCCTGCTGTGCAAAAACGGCACTTCAGAAATTCTGTTTACACCAAGAGGACATACATATTAGGAGAACCTCCTCTGCAGATTCTAGGTGAACCTTGATCCTTCAATGAGCCCCCTCAGCCCACATCCAAAATCTCTTAAAGATTTGTCCTCATATTGTGACCTTTCTGCCCTTCTGAAGTTGTGGGAGCTGACTCTTCCTGAAATATCCTGAATCAAAAAGTAATGGCTTTTAGGAAAGTTACAATTAGCTTTTCACTGGGAAGAAAGATCAAAGAGATGTATTTTTAAAGGAAAAGAGGTGGAAAAAGAAAAAAGAAGCAACTGAAAAATCTTGTCCTCTGCGTCAATTGAGAAAATTCTGAATTATTTTAGTGGAGAGCTCTTCCAACAGTAGACACATTGATTTTTGGCTTCTCTTCATTGTTTTTATGGCTGATTATATCCTCCTTTTCTAGATTGTCAGCATTGGGTAGAGGTGAATGAATTACTCTTCCTCACAGTTTATTGATTTCTGTGTTGATGCACATGGATTTCAGCTCAGGATAAGAGAGAGCATCCTAATAGAGCTGTCTAAAATTGGAAGAGTTGCCTTGGGAGCAATGAGATCCCTATCAATACAGGTGTTCAAATATAGGCTGAGTGACTGTGCAGGGAATATTTAGGGCCGTCTCAAGTGATGACTGGGAGGGTAGCTTGGGTAATCCTTAATGTCCTCTGTCTCGTGTTCAACATTAAAACCCTGGATGACAATCGCTTTAGGTAGAGCCTGCATCTCGACCAGGACAATGTTTCCCACGTGGTGGTATGCTAAAGGATTTTCACTGGTGAAGAATTTACTATTAAAAACAGGAAAAATATAAAACGAGATACCACTCCATTCCTATTAGAATGGCCAAAATCCAGAACACTGACAACACCAAATGCTGGCGAGGATGTGGAGCAACAGGAACTCTTTTTTTTTTTTTTGCGGTGCGTGTGCCTCTCACTGCTGTGGCCTCTCCCATTGCAGAGCACAGGCTCCGGACGCGCAGGCTCAGCGGCCATGGCTCACGGGCCCAGCCGCTCCGCGGCATGTGGGATCCTCCGGGACCGGGGCACGAACCCGTGTCCGCTGCATCGGCAGGCGGACTCTCAACCACTGCGCCACCAGGGAAGCCCGCAACAGGAACTCTTAATCGCTGCTGATAGGAATACAGAATGGTGCAGCCACTCTGGAAGATAGTTTGGCAGTTTCTTGCAAAACTAAACATACTATATGAGCCAACCGTCATGCTCACTGCTATTTACCCAAAGGAGTTGAAGACTTATCTCCATATAGAAACCTGCACACAGAAGTTTCTAGCAGCTTTATTCGTAATTGCCAAAACTCGGAAGCAGGATGTCCTACTGTGGGTGAATGGATAAACTGGAACATCAGACAATGGGGCATCATTCAGTACTAGAAAGAAATGAACTGTCAAAGCATGAAGAGGCATGGAGGAAGCTTAAATGCATGTTACTAAGTGAAAGAAGCCAATCTGAAAAGACTACATACTATATGATTCCAACTATATGACATTCTGGAAAAGGCAAAACTATGGCGACAGTAAAACGATCCATGGTTGCCAGCGGTCAAAAGGGTAAGAAGGGATGAATAGGCAGAGCACAGAGGATTTTTAAGGCAGCGAAAATACTCTTATGATACTATAATGCTGTATACCTGTCATTATACGTTTTGTCCAAACCTGTAGAATGCAGGACAACTAGAATAAATCCTCATGTAAACTCTGGACTTGGGTGGCGTCATTGTAGGTTCATCAGTAGTAACAAATGTACCGCTCTGGTGGGGAATGTTGACAATGGGGGAGGCTGTGCGTGTGTGAGGGCAGGAGGTATATAGGAACTCTCTGTGCCTTCCTCTCAATTTTGCTTTGAACCTTAAAACTGCTCTAAAAGGTCTTTTTAAAAAACTGAAAAAAAAGTAAAAATAGAATCAGCACATCAAATCAAGATTTTATGGATATCATTGCCTAGGATGAAGCTAAGACAATCAATGCCATGGTAACCCACATTAAGACTGCACAAATTACAGGTGGGGTCCTAAGACATGACCTTGAACATTTAAAACCTTCATTGATGAATTTCAGCTCTAACTAGTCCAAAGGGTGAATTGTACAGATGATCTGGATAAATAATACAGAATTGTATGTACAGCATTTCTATGCTGTATCTCAGTGCTCTTTTCAAGGGTCCATTGTGGCACAGATTTGAATTTGCACAGCCACAAAACTCAGAAATGGTTTGCATTATTTCTAGAACCTTATTTGATTTCTGAATCCCCAGTCACTTTAATGGAGAGCAACTTGAATTTTTCAAAGCCATGTTTTTCCTTGGTTCTAGCCAGAGATTTTCTAGTTAGCTCAAGATTTATCATTCTTTTGATTAAATATACAGTTAACTAATATTCTGTCTCCTACCCCTTCTTTCCTGGAGCTTACATGGCCTGACATTGGTGTGGGGTATGTGGCCTGCGGGGCTGGCTGCAGACTGGCTGTGACTGGAGTGTAGGTGTCCTCCGGTGGGCGGGCACTGGTGTCACTGCATTAGCTGTTGGAGCCTCTGCGTGCCCTGCCATGCCTCTAGTCTCCTGTCTCTTCCTTGCCCGAACCTTGAGGCCCCTTCAGGACAGTGGCAAGATTCCCCCACTCCTCTCTGTGGGCAGGAGTGTGTGCTGAAGATGGGAAATCTTCAGAGATTCTCCTGCACCACTTGGAGGACACACGAGCTTTAGGGGTGGGCTGGGGCCATCCCAGGCCCTCCCTCTGCCTCTCCTCAGTCCTGCCTTGCCTCTACTTTTCCTTGTGGCACGTTGAGCTCCTGTTGATCAGGGAACTTCTACTGGCTGTCTCTGCCCAGGGTTCCAGAGAGGAAGCAGGCACACTTACAGTATTATTGCTCTAATAGCTTCCAACTAGTATAGGCTCCTGGTCTCTTCCCCTGCTCTCTAGAGCCTATTCTCAATACCAGCCAAGTAGGATAGTATCATAGCTCTGCTTAAGACCCTCCGATGCTTCCCATTTCACTCAGAGCAAAAGCAAAGTCCCTCCATGTTACCTCTCTCAGTTTATCTCTTGCTATATTCCTGCTCTAGCCACACTGGTCTCCTTCCTGCTCCTGGAATGTTCTAGGCCTGCTCCCTCTTTAGGGCCTTTGCACTGCCTTTTCTGTCTTTTCAGAGATCTGAATTGCTCACTCTTCTCCTTCCTTCAAGTTTGCTCAAATGTCACCTCTCCCAGAAGGCCTACCCTGACCAGGCTACTTAAATTGCAGCCCACCCCAACTCTCCCCACCCTGCACATGGCCGTCTCTTACCTAAGGTACAGTTCCCAGCTTAAATAAATATCCTGTCCTCCAAGCAGCCTCCCTGACTCCCCAGTGCCCTCTGTGGACTCCCAAAGCTTGTTATTCTTTTTCTCATGTAAGCACTTATCATAGTGTTGTGTCAGAATCTATTTACTGGTCTGTTTTTATCCCTGATGCCTAGCCCAATGTTTGGCACGCACTAGGTGCTCATTATACATGTGTGGAAGAAATAAATGATTGGATGGATGAATGAATGACTCAGTTCATTAAAAAAAAAAAAAAGATTGTTGCAATAACTGGAAGGCTCGTAAAGCCTTCAGCATGGTGCCTGGCTCAAAAAGAGGGAATTTATAATTTGTATGATAAGGGAGGGCTTCTTGCCATGGAACTTCTGTATTGTCTAGAATTCAGCTAGTCCCAGAGAAAATGGCACTGATTTTTATACCGGAGAACTGTATAAAAATATCAGACTAAAATGTTTGGAAAACGTGCATTGGATGGAAGGGGCAGTGCCACGTTTCTACAGCATCAAGTCTTTCTTACACACGACTAGCAGAGGCCCCTCTTCTTGCCTCACCTCCTGTTATCACTGACTGGCTGTTATGCAGCCCAGCTCCCTGCAACACTGGCATCTTAGAATGTGCTAATGTATTTAAGTGATTTTCATTTTGCCTCTAAGAGCCTGCTGCTGGGGGAACTCAAGTTTAAGGTGGGAAAAAGAGGTAGAAGAAAGGCAGGATAGACTATATTGGAGCATGTGTCTGATGCCTAGATGGTCCAGCCTTTCTGGTGCTTCCCAATTTTGTATAATTATATTTTTTCCAGTATAGGTAACTATATGAGATGTTTCTTATACATAATTTTTCAAGTAAATCTTTTTTTTCAGACCAGTTTTAATTTTTGGATTGAAAAGTAAGGTTGCCATAATAATAGTGGATTTTCTGGGACAAAATTATGGTGAAGACAGGAATTTGGCAACAGCCAAAGGGCAGTATAAGGACCCTGGAAGCCGGAGGATGGGGTTATAAGGTGGCAAGAGAGAGCCTAGGGACCAGGAAAGGAGGTGGAAAGGTCCCAAGACTCATTTTGTCCATTTTTTCCCCTTGTTTCCTCCCAGAGCAGAGCTGTTACTTGATTTTTGTCAGGTGATGACACGATCACAACTGATGACTCACTCCCTCTTTTCCGTACCTCTGGGCAGTCCCGGAGCCTGCTCTGTGATGATCCTGCCTGGTGCTGCCTGGGGAGGCCTGGGACATTTCTGCCAAGAGTGTGCTCTGCCCCCGTGCCATGCTGTGCTTATTTAGAAAGTGCCACTGCCCATAGCTCTGCTTCTTCTGCACAGTCCTGCGTAAAGACATAGAGCCAGACCCGGGTGAGGGGCCAGGGGGAATCTGGCACAAACATGCATGAACTTAACAACCTACTGCACATACATGTATATGCGGTCACCGAAACATGCAGACGGCCTGGGGATAGGCCCATTTGAGGTCTGCTCCACTTGCAAAGTACAGCTGCCCAGAGAGACACTGGGGGAGGAATCTGATATTGAAGTCCAGATTCAGTGTTTACTGGTGATGTGACCTTGGGTGAGTTTCCATTATTAAATGAGAATAGTAATAATTCTTACCTTATACGGTGGTTAATAAACATGCATTTCTGGCTCTGCATAAGTGTTCAATAAGTGAAAGTTATTGTCATGAAACATTATTACTGTTGTATTATTACTGTCATTAGAGCCAGGGCAATGCAGTGGATGACGGCAGGGCATTTGGAGTCAGTCAGACATGTGTTAGAGGCCGTACCATTTAATGACTATGTAACCCTAACCTTGCAGTATTACGTAACCCTTTGAAGTCTCAGTTTTCTCACAAAAATTAAATGAAATCTTAAAGGATCTATTGCATGAATGGCCCTTAATACAGTATCTAGCATAAAATAAAATAAAATAAATAAATAAAATAAAAATCCAATAAATATTAACCATTGTATTTATTGATGATTATAATGATGACAGTGTCTGCTAGGACCACTAAATATTTTTATACTACACTTAATTGCAATAAGTCCTTTCCATGTAATTCAGTTCCCTTCCCCACCTAAAACTTACTGCTTGCTCAGTTGAATTTAACTTTATTCCATTTAAGTTGAGTCATTTCCCCATTATACCAGGGAATCTTAGAATTAGAATCTCACTCTCAAGAATTTTATGCAAGACTGAAGTCCCAGTGTCTATGTATAGAAGATGAACTACAACCAGAAAACATGTAGAGGAGCATGAGGTGACTTTCGCCCTGCTGTGACCAAAACAATTCAGTGGTCTTGCAGGCTCGTGGAACAATTAACATCATCTTATCATTGTACGGGTGGTTATGGGGCTTCTACAGTTAGTAAGCTTTAGGATGCAAGTGACAGAAAATCTAACTCAGATGCATGGGCTGCAGCCATCAGGCAGGAGCTGTGATGCCTCATCTTGCTAGTGGTCTAGAGGTGGGTGGCTTCCAGGCTGACAGAATCTGGTGACTCCATTCCTGTGGCCTGCCCTCCTCCATGTGGCAGCTTTGTCCTCAGGTTGGCAGTGAGGTGGTGGCAGCAGTTCCATGGTTCACATCTGTGTAGGGCACTGTCCAGAGGCAATTCCCTTAAAAGCTTTTCTTAAAAGCCGGGAGAATTCTCTCCACAGCCCCAGTAAGCTTGTCTTCTTCCTTCGTTGGCCTTAAGTGAGTCACGTGCCCTACCCTTAACTAGTCACTGGCAAAGGGTTAGGGTTACCTTGACTGGCATAGACTAACTAGAACCCACCCTGGTGCTGGAGCCCATTGCCCAGGTTGAATAGAGACTGCATGAGGGTGGGGCATGGAAGGATCTGGAAGATTAACCATAATGCCCGCTACAGTTTTTCTTTTTAGCTTGTTGCCGGTGCGCAGGCACTTTCAGCGTGGCTGTAATTGTTGGTCTAATCTCACAAGTGCCCTGTGTCCTAGTGCACAACTCCAGGGGCCACCAGTCTGAGCTGCACACCTGGTTTTGCCGACGTTGTGCATTGTGCGTGTGTATTGAGCATAAAATCCTTCACATCATGTTATCCCTGGAAATGCAAATTTTGTTCTCAATGAATTCTTTGGCTTAAAAAACAAGTTAATTATAATATCATTATTAATAATTATGTGGCAAAATATACAGTAAGTGACCGGAAGGAAAAAAGCATAAATGAACAGTGCAGAGAGTGTAGAGATGAAGGTGGGATGAAGGAAAGAGTGTCAAAGCTCTCAGAGGCCAGATACGCTTGGAAGGCATCAGTTCATCCTTCTGTTTCCGTCAGCGCCTAAGCATCCAGCTCAGAAGCCATGACTTTGCACTTGCTGGCAGGCTTCACTGTCACTTCCCATGTGTCTGACCACAGCTGAGTGGGTGGCCGGACAAAGGCTGGGTTCTGAGACAGGTCTGACATCGGGGGGCCTGACCCCTGGGAGGGGCCAGCACTGGCAGACAGATGGGGCAGAGCTCAGCATCTGGAAGGGACAGCCACCAGCACAGGGGCTCACAGCTGGCCAAAATGCAAGGCCTTGAGGGCTGTAGGCCTGTCCTTCTTCCTGGGGCCACACTGTGGAAGCCTTGAATGCAGACTCGGGGCTCTGTGCTTATTTCTCTGGGTGGGTGGTGATTCAGACTGGCTCTCTCAGTGCAAACCATGCTCCCTGCTTAAATCCGCAGAGTGAGGGGCTGCTCCTGGGCTAGTGCCTCTGAGAGCCTGTAACGAAATTGGAATCCTGCTCAGAGAAGAGATGCCGTTTGGCTGCACAAATAGTGCTGACTCCCACCCCAAACTCTGCTGTGGCAGTAACTTACTCCTCTTTACAAGACAGCTTCCAGGGAAATCAGCTCAAGTCGTCCTGGTCTCTGTGGGCAGGAGGGATATTATTAGGCGCTAGCTGGAGACCCACAGTGCTCCTGGAATTGACACTTGACAAGTATTTGACGGAAACAAGGGCACTGGAGGAGTTTTTGCAGCACTTTGGATTCAGCTGTCCAAGCCTGATGCTGCAGTGGCTTGGCCACATACCTTTCAGGGAATACGTGTGGTCTCCTGGAAGCCTCCCAGCCCTTCTCTATCCCAGGCTAGACAACTGTGGCATCTCAACTCTGTTTCTGCAAGTCCAAGGGGGTTGTGGCATTTGCTTTCTTTCCAGCTGTCATCATAACTGACTCCTTCCAGATCCTATCCAAAGAACAGTGTTCTGTCCTTAGATTTCTGCTTCCCTTAAAATCTTCAGAAAACATATGCATTCCTTTTTAGCTTTGTCTGTCTGTTTATGTCTGGGTGCCTTAGGGAAGTAGAAGGAGTGACAGAAGTAACAAACCCTGGAAAAGTCACAAATGCTCAAGGAATTTCAAGATACTCCTGTGGAAGTAATTTTTGGTCTACATTCCAAAGTAGTTGTGTTTAAAAAAAAAAGTAAGAAAAAAAAAAGTGCCTGTACTGGGCCTCACCCCTTGGGTTTCTTTCTGGATTCTTTCTGTGGTACCGTAAAGAATTTTCAGTGCCTTTATCACTCCCCAACACATAGTAGGTGCTCAATAAATGTTTGTTGAATGAATCTATGGGCATTTCTATGGGCACAGGGGTGTATTAAGTCTCCCCTCCCATGTTAAAGCATCTCCCTTCCCTTCTCCAAGTCAGGCAGGTCCTGGAGAGATTGTAAGCAGTTCTTAAAGCAGAACAGTAAAGGCAAATATTCAAGCAGATTGGAAAGTTGCAAGCAAAAGCCCCTTAAACCCACTCCTACCCACTCAAATGTAGTTGTAAGGATCTCTGCAGAAGCCAGATCTTTAAGAGGACTAATTTACCACAATAGCAAAATTATGGTATGGGAAATTGCGGAGTGTCTTTCTTTCAACCTACGTTCCTTCCCTCCTCTCCCCCCACCCCCGTTCCTTCCTTTTATAAATCTTTATTGAATGCTTACAGCGCTGGGTGCTAGGGATACAGCGGTGGATAAAGTCGTTGTGGCCTCTGCCTTTATGTAGCTTGAAGGCCAGTGTGTGTGTGAGGGGGCGTGGTCATTCATCAAAGGACTGTAAAGATAGATGTGTCTGTGGTATGAGCCTGCTGCATAATTGATTAGGACCCACCAACACTTGGCACTGTTGAGGTCTTGTTTTCGGAATCATCAGGATCCTTTGGTGAATTGATTGTCACACCACTTAGGGTTTCTCCTTTTCCTTTTGTATAAAATATATCTGTTTATCTCTCTCTGTGCACATTATGATGTGGCTAATTTTCAGCAATTGATTAATACTTCATTGGATTGGCCAATATTCCATGTATTTGACATATTTGTGAACATTTGCGTTTCGATTCGCTTGTGTGGTTATATCACAATGCAAGTAGCAATAGTGTGACGCAGACGATCAATACTGTTTTCTCCTCCCTGTCCTTGGCACTCAGGTAGACAGCATTTCTGCTGTTCTTCGGCTGAGGAGGGCCAGGAGACAGTTCTGGCTAATGCAAGAGGGGAGAAGTGCTATCCATCGCTTCCAGGTCTGGCCTCAAGACCTTTTGCAATGTCCCCCAAGTGCTTTTTCTTTTTCTTTTTCTTTGTCTCCAGGCTGGAGAGAAAAAGTCTAATGGAGGACTCTGAGGCTCTAGGCTCAGGTGTTAGCTGCCTGTTTTTGTAAATAAAGTTTTATTGAAACAGCCACATTCATTTGCCTATGTATCATCTATGGCTGCTTTTACACTACAAAGGCAGCAGTGAGTATCCGCAGCTGAAACTCACGACCTGCCAAGCCTAAAATATTTACTTTCCAGCCCTTTAATAAAAAAATGCCATCCTTAGGGGATGACAGAGCCCCTGAATGAAATAAATCTGGGTCCCAGAATGACATCATGGAGCAGAGTCTCTCTTTTTCATCTTCTAGGCCAACTCGCATTATTAGACTATGACATGAGAGAGAAAGAAACCTTTACTGTATTAAACCACAGACATTTTGGTGTTGTTACTAGCATTACTTACTCTAATAAAATGTCATTTGCATAATAAAAAATGAGAGCTAACATTTATTGGGCGTCTCTACCAGGTACTGTTCTACGTGTTTATATATTCAGTTCCCAAAACAACCTTATGAAGTATCTACTCTTAGTGACATTTTAAAAATGAGGAAATGAAAGACTATGTCATTTGCTCAGGAATTCATTTGGTCAGAGGGGAGCTGGGATTCATACGCAGGCAGCTTGGTTTCAGCATGCTAACTCCTAGACTCTCTTCTTTGCTCCATATTTACATAATTCCCATCTCCAAGTTCTTTCTCAGGGGCTATCTTATTTGATTCTCACCACAGACTTCTCTAAGACAGTTTATATTATTATCCATGACAATATATTATATAATTATAGAATATATTTATTATTAACTGTTGTATAATGTAACATAAATTATATAATGATTATTATTATCATTGTTCGGGAGAGGAAACTGACCTAGAAAGCTTGCTTGACTAGCAAATGGCAGAACTATACCCCGAGCCCCGAGCTGCTGACACCAAATCGAGGCTCTTTTCCCTCCTTCAGTGCAGCAGACGTAGTGATCACTCCATGTTTGAAGTCGTGTGTTTTCCTTGGGTCTTGGTTTCCGTTCAAAATGCACCAGCTGTCAAATGCTGTTGGACATTAGCCCATCCTTGAACAGTCACCATAACAACACAGACATATGGAGAGGGATGTGGGAGGGGCAAAAACTGACGCCAGTCGAGGGGAGAATGGAGTTTTGCAGGGAGCGTGGGTGGGTCAAGGAACTCATCTTGGATGTCTTTTGGTCCCTTCACTTCATGATGTAGATTGAAAATGGGTGAAAGGAACACTGTCCTACCTACCGGGCCTTTAACCTCCTAATTCATTACTTCTTACCAACTCAGCACAACCTCTCAGGACTATAGGCTGCTTTTAGGACCCTGTTTCTCAAGACGTGATTCCTGGGGGTGGCGGGGGTAGGGTGGTGCTTATTAAAATTGCAGATTCCTGAGCCCACCCAAGACCTATTGCATGAGGATCTCTGGAGGGAGGTCCCAGGAATCTTCTGTTGTAAAACCAGCAATGGAGATGATTCTGAGGTTCACTAAAGCCTGAGAACCACAACCTTGGGAGGTTACAGCAAATGAACTAACCCAGCTTTTACTCCTCCTTTGTAGTCAGGTAACAAGCTGGCTCAGATAAGAATCCCTAGATGAATACTTATCACTATACCAGGAATGTTCCTCTCTGAGCAGGTGGGTGAAGATGAAGAGTAGAGCTATTCCTTGCCTTTTCTTTCACTGGGCAGGAAGCCCATTCATTGTGTCAGTTCTCTTCTGTAGAGCATCATTTTTAGAAAAGAAGTCAGAACGGTATCTCAATTGTGTAGTATCTTATTTTGAAAAGTGTTGTCCTCTTGGGATTGTTCATTTCTTACAGTTGGGATGGGGACCTTTCTGCCCTCTTCCTGCCCAGGGCAGACAAAGGGCACAGGGCTGGGATATGTCAGGTCCAGCTCAGGCACATATGTGTGCCCACCACTCACCTTTTACTGCCTATCAGTCCCATTTCTGTTCACTGTCTCCCAACCCATGCTGCTGGGTGGTGTGTTCCATGGTGATTTCTTCCTCCTTGCTGAACTCAAAACTTTCAGGGTATAAAGGCAGTACATTCATAAGAACATTGTGACTTCCTAGTGTATCCATTTCTCAGAAGGTGGCTGGAAGATGCACATGTTCTGGAAGAATTAGAAAGTGAGGGGTGAGAGTGGGATGGGCATGAACCCAATGAGAGGAAGATGCATGTCTTCAACATGGCAGACTCACCTGCTGGGCCTGAGAGGCCAAGGGGATGCCTGGGCCATTATTACTAAAGCAATCAAAAATAGATGAATAAAATTAAAACTCTTGATAGAATATAAAGGGAAAGATGGTGCAAAGAACATAATGTTCCTTTGTGGAGGAAGATCTCGACTTCGGCTCTGAGGGGAGAGAGGGGAGAAGGTTTCAGAGGCAGGCTGGAGTGTGACTACTGGCTCTAGCATCTTTGGCAGTGCAGGGTACTTGGGGTAGGGGTGGAAAGGAGAACCCTTACCCTGCTACCCCATGTGGCCTGACAAGCAAAGGAAGAGTTTTTAATGGAGCTGCTGGATTGCAAATGTGTCACTAAGCCCTCTTCCTCCTCAGGACCCCTATAATTTAAGATCCCATCCCCTGCGCGTTAGCCAAAAAAAAGCAACAAAGAAAGAGAAGAGGTAAGTGGAAAGCAACGTTAGAGGAATAAGACAGGTGCCCTCGGGGCTTTCATGAGCTCATTCTTAGGTCAGTATCTCAGAGCAGCGGGACCTGTTTTCCTTACCCTAGGGACTGGGGCTGGGGCCCACAGGACAGCAACTTTGCCCTCAGGAAGCTTCTTACTTGGTGTGTCCACCCTTGATTCTGTTTTGTGGATCTCCATCCTCTCTTTTTGCCTGCTGCTCTGTAGAACCTGCTCCTATGGGCACAGACTGAGTGGCAATGATGGTGTCCAAGAGGTGCACTTGAAAGGGCAAAGTTTACAGAAGTTTATAAGTCAAGTTTTATCAGAACACAGTCAAACATTCATTTACATATTGTCTGGTTGCTTTCAGGCTACAACAGCAGAATCTGAGTATTTGCAACAAAGATTGCATGGCCTGCGAAGTCTAAAATATTTTACTATCTGGTCCTTTACAGACAAAGTTTGCCTGTCCCTCTAGATCTAGAGATCTCGCACTGGCTTTAAGTGCTTAGCCCCGAAGTGACGTGCATACTCCACTCACAACTCACTGGGCAGCACGGTCACTTGACCCTGCTCAACCATAGGGGGCCGGAAGTGCATCCTATTATATCCTAACCAGACTCTTGGGCCAACAGTACCAATGACCACCACAGCAATCTACTATGTGTTGAACTCTGTACTAGGGGCTGGATATAGAAAGATAAGACAAAATCCCTGATCTCAAGGAACTCAAGGAATGCCAGAATTGGGGGGTTGGGGGAAATCTAAGTATAGAGTAGATTCAAATGTCCTTCCCTGGAAGATGTAGACTCTGTCTTGTCTAAATTGCCTGAGATGAAAGATGTTTTCTCAGCTTGATGATAGCCAGACCTGGGGACTGGCCAGCTTGGCAGGCAGTGGGAGCGACAGATTCCCCTGATGAACATTTATATCAATAATAGAAGGGTTGTTTAACAGGAATTCTTAAAGGAAAGATGAGATAATTTCATGTTTTGATATTTGTAAAATTGATTCAGTTGAAGCGGGAGCGCTGTGGTGCATATTATTGCTGCTGTAATTTTGGCAAAGATGTGACTCAACTTGGCAGAGTGTCTGGGAAGGGGAAATCCAGGAAGGAGGGAGAGGGTGGGCCAGGAAGCGCAGACAAGGAGCCAGGTCCTGGTGGCCTGGTGGGAGCTGAGAGGGTGGCCCAGGAGCCTCTGCTATAGGGCGACATGAGGAAGAGGAGGCTGCAGGCCACAGAACCTGAGACTGCTTGGTTTTCTGGCGGTGCTGAAGCTTGCGGAGCGAGTGGGAGCAGCCCGGGAGGGGTGCGTGCGTGTGTGTGGTGGTGGAGAGACATTTAAACATTGTAGGAATGAAGGATAAATTTAAAATCCATCAAGCAGAGTTGAGACAGAATGACAACGTGAGGAACATGAATCACTCTTTCTAGGGACCCACCCAACTGCGTGCAGGATTGGAAATTATTTTCTCCTTTTCTCCTCCCTACCAAGCTTATCCTGGACCCTTTACCTCCCCTGGCCCTGTCCTCTTGACCCAGCTTGGTGGCTGAGTATCTAGCGCCGACCAGCACATTCCCAGGGCCTCCAGCCCAGTATTCCCAAGATGTTTTGCTGGTAGGGCTGGGTCGACCAGTCCAGGTGCTAGAAATGCAGGAGGAGACAAGTAAAGAAGTTATCTCCCACCCTCTCTCCAGGGAAGTCAGGGTCTATTTAATGTTTGCATCAGGCTTGATCACCTATGCGCCAAGATCATCCTTCCTTTTTCTTTTCTACCTGCTTCCTTAGTGTAATGAGGAGGGGCCTGGAGAGGCATCTAGGGATTCTGCTTCATGGGGTAGAAGCAGAGTGATCAATACAGTGGAAAAACTATGAGCTAAATTTGAAACCTGAGCCCCCTCCCAGCTGTGACTTTTATTGCTAAGTGTGACCCTGGGCAAGACTGTCTACCTCTTTGGACCTCAGTTCCCTCACCTGTAAAATGATATGGCTCAACCATTAAGATTCCTGCCCATTTTAATATTCTTTGTTTTTGTGACTTGCGATTTGATAGGCAGTCCAGACTGGGGAAGGTGGGGCGGGGTCTGGAGGGCAGCGTTCTGGGAAGATGCCTCCCCTGGGGGCTCAGCATAGCCCTCAATTCGTAGTGGGTGCTCACTAAGCCCTGTACGAGTGATTTGGATGCCAGGGCTCCTCCCAGCGTGTAGAGCAAATGGCACTTCTTGGAGCCAAGGGGGCATGTGTGTGCCACTTGTGTCACTAGGGGCGTGGTTTGGAACATGGATGGGAGAAGGCTGGGAATTCAGGTGTTGGGCTCTTGGCTGGGAGGGAGACAGTCGGTAGAGATCTGGAAAAGGTGCTAAGTTCAGGTTCTCTCAAGTCAGGACTGTCCCCCAGACCTCAGACTTGCTATGGGAACTCTTTCTGAATCCTTCAGTTTCCCTAAATCCTCTCTGCGCATGCTCTCCCCTTTGCCTGTAATCCTCTCCCTTTCCTCGCCGGGCAAGCTCTGTGTAAACCCAGACTGAGGGTCCCTTCCTCCACAAAGCCTTCAAGTGGACCGGGGGGCCCCTCCTATGAGCTCACGTAGCGATCAATCCTAGCACATCGCGTTGTGTGGTCAAATTCACGTTCTTCCTCTTTCTCCCACAAGGAGGATGTGGACTACATCCAGCTCATCTTGGCGTGCCCAGCGGCTGGCACGTGGTAAGCCCTCAGTTAATGTTGATTGAATGAGTGCATCTTTCAGAGACAAATCCGGCCACATCCTCCTTGGCATGGAAAAGGAGAATGAGGCTCAAGGGAGCCCGCCGAGGCACCTGATTCCACACATGCTCCCCAGATCCTGTGCGAAATGAGCATAAGGAAAGGAGGAAGGAACCCATATACGGGACCCAGTTCTCCCGAACAGCCTGCCTGTGGCAGTCCTGCGGGAGACAGTGTGAGAGTTAGGGCAGCAGGTGGTGGGTAGGACTTCCCCAGAGGAGTTGGGGAGAGGGTTAGGGGGATTCTTTCACCACAGCGGGCCAGGAGAGCCAGGTAGCTGTCGAGGTAGGGGCTGAGTAGGACAGCCTTTGGCATTCTCCTCTCCTGATAGCAGCACCCTGAGACATTTATCACAGTTGCATACAGTTATTTCTTGAACGTCTGTCCTCTGCGGTAGACTGAAGTTCATGGGGCAAAAATCAAGTCTACTGTGTTTGACTCTAGACACCCAGCACGTGGCACACAGCCTGGTCCACAATGGATGCTCCTGAGTTCAACGATCATTTATTGAGTTCCTACTGTGTGCCAGTTTCTGGGCCAGGCTGGAAGCCTTGCCCTGGACGACAAAGTCATTAACCTCTTTCTCTTCTCTATCTCCCTCGTGCCCACCCCTCCCCTCCCCGCCCTCCCTCCCCTTATCTCTCGCCCACCTCCCGCGCAGAGCAATGTTCTGTGATGGTGCCCGACATGCGTGGACTGAGCCCCGGCCGCAGGCTGCTGGAGCCCGCCCTCTGCCCGGCTGCGGGCGGGAGCCCTGAGCCCGGGGCCGAGGGCCGCCGCCGCCACCGCCACGTCCTGGCCCTGCCCGAGGAGGAGGCATGGCGGCCCCAGCAGTGCGCCCTGCTCGAGGCCGAAGCCTCGGACGAGGCGGGTATGCTGCCGGCCTCCCCGCGCGCCTCCGCCGCCGGCTTCGACAACTTCTTCCCGGTGCAGGAGGGCGAGGGCCCAGGCTGGGAGGGCGGCTCCAGCCCCTTCCTCCCGGTGAGCCCCGAGGTGATGAAGCGGCGGCGCGGGGGTCTTATCGAGCAGCGCGACATCATCAAGGCCCACGAGGCGCACAAGATGCAAAGCACCCCGCAGGCGCGGCGCAAGGAGTGGGAGTGAGTACCCGGCGGGCGGGATTGGGGAGCACGGCGTCAGCCCGGCTGGTGGCCAGGGAGCAGCTGAGGGGGCGTGGGGACCGGGTCGGTGGTCCCGCGGGAACGGATGGGCCAGCGAGGCAGATGGATCTATCGCTGCTCCCGCCAAAGAGGGGCTTGACCCTCCGAGGTAGGTCCCTGAGGTCAGACCCGATTGAGCTCACTGATCAGCCCTAGGCTGCACGGAGCCTCACTGAGGCCTACAGCTGGTTCACTTGGAGCCCGCCCTCCCCATCCCCCCACGAAGTACACCTAATTTACCGAGAGCCTGGGCAGAAAGCACTGGGTTCTGATTCACACCCTGAGCTTCCCTGAGAAGAGGAGCTCTATAAACCATGGAGAATCCACCCAACTGGGAAGCATCTGTCTCGTTTTTCCCTCCGGAATTGCTGCTATAACCCTCCTCTTTCTGGTGTCATTCTTGAGTGAATGATTACTTTTGGGGACAGGGCTTCAGTGGATAGAAGAGATTGACCAGGATTTCCCCACCCCCCCACCCCCCCATGACTTTATTTCTGATCTTTTTGTGTAGAGCAAAAGGATATGTGTTCTGTCTTGGGCTACCTTTACCCTGATTGATGCTTATTGGGGACTGGGATTTTATTCCTAGGAGTCATAAAGTAGAGGAAGATAGTATTTCATTTAATTCTCAGTCACTCCAGATTTACATCCCACCCAGGGACTTTGTCCTTCGGATGCCAGTGTTTATTCTGCATGTTTGCGTGTCCTGTGATCTGTATGTCTTTCTCTCTCTTGCCTTAGACTGAGTTGTTAGATGTTAGGCTAGCAACAGGTGCTTTTTGACGGTGCCGGTCATGGTGGAATTTACCTACCTGCTTTTGGTGGACATCCTGTATGGTGCAAATGGGGGTAGATTAACTGATCTCTGGTGGTCTCTTCCTATGGTTGTTAGTTCATTCATTCAATGACATGTACCAGGCTCCTGGGATTCAGAGAGGAGTTGGGCCCTCAGCACTCAACAGGCCTTCTCTCCTGTTGATCATCTTCCAGTGCTCTTAGTTTTAAAAACCTAACGTAGCTCTCTAAGTGCCAGCAACATTCTAAGCACCTTACCTAACTCACGTTACTTCTCATCATTACTATGAGGTAGGTACGATTATTGTCCACATTTAACCAACGAGACACAGGGAAGTTAAGTGACTTTCCCAAGGTCACTCTGATAGTTACTGCATTGTTAATGTGGTTTGAGGTTCGTTAGTGACTTGTACCCTGGAAGTCTGGTTCTAGAATCCATGCTTCTAACTCTGAAGGCACAGTGCCTTTTATTCTAGTTCTCGCAGTACTCCTTATCTCAACCACCCATTGAGATGCCATGGCAAGGGCACTGGCTTGGGGGTTGAGAGACATGGGGCTAATTCCCAGGGTGACCTTATAGGTGGTAAGTCATCTCATCATGGCTTTGAAAAATGAGTAGGAGAAAGTAGATGACCATTTGAATACGGTACAACTCTGATGGTTGGTATTTCTTCGTATTCCAGAAGTACTATATTTTTATGCACCTCTGTCTTGTCTTCTTAAGACGATGCTGAACAGCTTGAGGGCAGAGACTGTCTTGCACATTCTTCATGTCACTCAATGCCTGTCATACGACCTAACTCAAGAATTCCTACAACACTCGCTGAAAACTTAGCTTCACCATGGCTAGCGATTTGTGAATAACTCTTAGGTCTTTCTCTAAGTTAAACGTTTGCTAGTTGGAGGATGGAGTGACTGTGGGGATGGTGGGAGACTGTGCTTTCATCAGGGCGGGTCCATGAGGAGGTGAGCCAGAGCAGACACACCAATGGCTTGAGGTCATGTCAACCTCTAAGACTAGCGGTAGAGGAGGAGCCCACAAAGGAGGTGAGAAGAAGTGGCTGGAGTGGTAGGAAGAAAACCGGAGGGCACAGGGACAGAGAATCAAAAAGAAGGGTGTGTCAGAAAGAACACCGTCTGTGTAGGATGTTGCTGAAAGGTCAAATAAAATGAGGATGGAGAGGAATCACTGGGTTTTGGCAATATGGAGGTGACCTTAATGGGAACAATTTCAGCAGGGTGATGGGGCAAGGTCCCAGATGGAGTGGGTTGCGGAGAAAGTGGGAGTGACATGGCCACACCCTCCCTGCTCCCCAGCACTCACAGCCATCACTGCAGCCTGTTTGGAGATCTCTGTGGTCAATACCACCAAGACCTTTTCCTCACCACAAACTCCCTCCCCACAAGGCTCTGTGCATGCCTTAGTTTGATCCCCTTCCTCCTCTCCCCAAATTCCCAAATTCCCTGATATCGCACTGGCTAGGACTCATGTTCCATCAACAGCAAGAGCCTTCTCTGGACAGTCCCTTCACCTCCTGTTCTAAGTGGAACCTGCCTCTCTCCCAAGAATGCTGCCTGACCTGCAGCCGCGTCACGTGATGGGGGTCTTCCCTCCCACACTGCCTTGTACCCTTGAGCCTGAAGGTGGGGTATGTGTCTCCTCGCTTCTCACTGTTGCTTCCAGACCATTATTCCTCATACCTGTCCTGAAACGCCAGTTTGGAGCTCATGGCATCAGATACCACCCCCTGCTGTTCCTTCCTGCTGCAGCCATCTACAGACGCCCAGACCACTCTCCTTCATGCCACGAAGATTTCAGCTTTTGGTTTACTGCCTCTCTCCCCATCTCTTCTCCTGCCAGCAGTTCTTAGTTATTTCCATATCCACTTAGATAACTCTTCTTGTACCCTGGCCCCTTGGTTCCTTAACCTCTTCTCCCCGATGATTCTGCTCCATGCTTCCAGCTGAGACCTCATTTCCTTGGCTAGCCTGGACCGTGTCATAACTGCACTGCTCCACGGTCTCAGTTTCACTCATCCCACTGTCTGACCATCACCTCCTTTCTGTCCAGTTCACTCCCTCTGGTGCTGCATTTCCAAGATTCTTTAATCTCACCGGCCTCCACAAGACATTGATCCTATTACTTTGTCACTGCCCCCTCCCCAGCCGTATCCTCACTTCCCATCTTACCAAGTTAAACTCCATTGTAAGCACCAAAAATACTTTCCAGAGAAAAATGGTGACATTTCACTTGAGGTCTCCTCCTACTCTCTCAACTCTTTCTCCTGCCACCTTCTGAGATAGAGCCGATCAGTAGCCAAGGGCCAGGATGCTGGATGACTCCCAAGTTGCTCGGTAGCCCACTTCATGCTTCACCATCGTGGTGATCACTTCCTTGTTTTCACCCTCAACTTCCTTGCCCCTCTGGTGCTCCATTATACTGGTCTGGCAAAACTCCAGCCCTGCTTAAATCCCACCTGCCACCTCTTCTTCACCTGCACCTGGGCAGCTGAACATTGCTATAGCAAAACTCACAGCTGTGCTCATTGGTCTGGCTGTAAATTTGTGACCCCTACCTCAGGTCCACCCTTAGTGCTGCCCAGAAATCCCACTACTTTTCCTTTTTCATCCACCCTCACACTCTTTTAGAGATTAGTTCACACACTTTTCCCTTCATTCTCAAACCCCAGCATCTCTTGCCAGCCTATTCCTAGCTCATGACCACAATTGCTTTCCTACTTCACTGGGAAAATAGAAGCAATCAAAGAGGTTTGTATGAGCTCTCACCCGCATTGACCACCTGCTGCATCTGGACCCTGTTCCAGGCAATTCCTCCTGTTTCTGTGGACCAGCCCCTCATCACACTCCACGTGGAGGTCTGGTGCCCATGTAGAGCATGATAAGCCTGTTTGTCTATTCGCTCTATCTCTAAATTTTCTCCTACAATTCCCTCTGGAACCCATTCCAATCAGGCTTTTGTCGCCCTCACTGCAGTGAATCGTCCTTTTTTGCCTTTCCTTTTTTTTTCTTTTTAAAGAAAGGATTTACGAAGGAGTTGGAAAGATAGTGCATAGAGTTTCCATGAAAGAGTCTTCAGAAACCCATTGCATCAGTCCTCTGCTCAGAACCCTCTAGTGGCGCTCACCCCACAGAACAAACCCCAGTCCTTAGCATCGTCTACAAGGCTCTGCGTGACCTCCCTCCTCGACTTTGACCTTGACTTCTCCCCTGCAAAGATGCACAGGCGTCTTCGACTTCATCTCTGTATCTTTTCCCCACTCATCTGCTCCAGCTCTGCTGGCCTCAGGCCATTTCTTGAACCCACCTCACCGCAGGACCCTCGCCTTTGCTGTTCCCTCTGCCTGGAGTGCTCTTCCCCTCAGAGCACTCACCCCCCACTTCACTGAGGCCCCTGCTCAGAGAGACCTTCCTGACCCCTCTCTGTTGAGGTCTCTTTATTGTGCTTTATTTTTCATCATAGCCTTACTATCATTTTCCCGACACACACATATGTGCACATACAAGCACATAGAGATACATGCACACACAGACACAGACGCAGACACACACACACGTATTTTGTGTGTGTACATTTGTCTCCCTGCACTGAAATGTAAGCTTCTTGAAAGCAGGGACTTTGCTTATTTTCAGTGTATAGAATAACGTCCCATATGTAGTTGACTCGCAATAACTGTTTGTTGAATGAATGATGAAATAAATGCACTGAGGGGAATTGATACCTATTCCAATCAGCTAGCTTCCAGGGAAAGAGGTAACTGAGTTCTCTGGGTCAGCTGTGCAGTTGTGCAGGTTGCTGACTGCACAAGGCCCTCCAGTTGAAGGAAGTGGAGCAGAGGAAGTGGGGAGTCTGTTCTCTGCCCTCCTTCAGGGCTGCTCAGGACCCCGTGTCTGTGGTGCACCTTGGGGAGATGGAGCCTTCTTCTCTCTTCTGCCTTCTGGCTTCTCCGGACTTAACCTTTTATAGACAGGCTCCTCCTGGCAGTAGGACAGGGCAGCCTGGTCTTTCTGCAGAGCATGGATTTGCTGCAGTAGGAAATCAGGAAGGAGTCTGTCGGTGGCCCTGCCAGCTTCCTGCTCCTCCCTCAGCTCCAGCCCCTCCCTAGGCCCTGTCCACCGCCCACACAGCTGACAGCCTATGGCACACGCACACCACCCGCTTTACAAATCCTGCCTCCTTGGCGCTGACTCAGGACTCTGGTGCTGCACGAAGCAGACTAGAAACCAACCTGGGCTGTTTCCAGCATTTTTGCTTTTGCCTGGGGGAACTAAATGCTGGGAGGGGGAGTTGGGAGGGTAGGAGGAGACTTCAAGGAAAGGGTCTCCGTTTTCCTGAAGACAGACTGTAGGTCATTTGGATGAAGCAGATTTTCTTGTGCGGAATGTTATTTCCCAAAGAACCTGTTAAAAGGTTTCCTCAGGCCCAATGTACTGGTTATGAGACCTTTTGTTTAACACTTAAGTTTTATAGCTCTAGCAAGTGGGCATGAAACCATGTTTTACTAATGCTGTAATATAATTCCCTCAAGCTTCCAAAATATTTTCATATATACTGTCTTATCTGACCCTCACTATGACCCTATGGACCAGCTACTATTATTTCTAATTTACAGAAAGGAAAATGAGCTGCAAAAGTTAGAGGTGGTGTTAGGTCAAAAAACCCAAGCCTTAATGACAGCTGCCGCTATCGATTGAGCACTGGCTATGTGCTAGACGCTTTGCATGTTATTTATTCTAATGGAAATCACGGGTACTATTATAAAGAATGGAAACATTTCATATGGGACTATTATTGCATGTGGATTTGGAAGAAAGGAAAATATGTGTAACTTTAAAGTCTGCGTAGGTTGGTACAACTTACTCTATGAAGAGGGAAACAGTATTTCCATAATCATAGTACTTATCATGCTATATTGTAATTGCCTGTTTACATGTCTGTCTCTTCCACTAGACTGGAGAGCAGAGAAGTTTGTCTGAGTCGCGTTGTGTCTCCATCACTTAGCACAGTACCCGGCACGTAATAGACTCTTAATAGATATTTGCAAAATGAAAAAAAAAAAAAAGAAAGATGTGATTTGACACACTAGGAAACTCAGGTTTGACGAGGTTACGTTAGTTGTCCAGGATCTCACAGCTAATGAGGATTCACACCAGGCCCTCTGACCTCAACTCCTGTCTTATTCCACGGGGGCGTTCTGCCCACCTTGACATCCCCTGCAGTGACTACACAGCACAGGCACGTGACAGGAACCCAATTCAAACTAGTGGGGTTGATTCTAAACTTGTGCACCGTGGGACCTGGGGCTGATTGTAAGCTCTCTGCATTTTTAGAGTGGAGGAGAGTAATAATACTTGCTGATCTGTTGTAAATTTTGGCCATATTTATTATATCACATATGCTGGTGTGGGTCCTCAAAATGTTGGTGAGCCCCAGAGTTATTCTGGGCCTCGCCTCTGCCTACACAGTCTCCCTGGGTGACCTCAACCAGGTCCACATATATAGAGATGACTCCCGAATGGAGATTTCCTAAGAACTCTTGACTTTTGTAGCCCAGTGCTAGCCCCGCATCTCCACACTGGTGGTGGTCTAACCAGCATCGAGAACCTAACAAGGCTAAAGCAGAACTCTTGACCCTCTTCTGACCCCACCTGCCTCCTCGTTCCTGTAAATGGCATCGCATCTGTGCATTGCCTCAAGCCAAAGATTCTCAGGATCCTTTATTGCTCTCCTGCCCTTTTCTCCCGCTTCCAATCAGTCGGTAAGCCCTCTACCCACACATCTCCGAAACATATTCCAAGTCTGAGCACTTCTCCATCCCCACGGCTGCCAGTCTCTTCTGTACCACTGTCACTCGGACCACTGCAGTGGCCTCCCTGTTGGCCTCTCCCTCGTGTTGGCTTCTCTGTAATCAGGAATGTGTCTGTTCACTCACCAGACAGGGATGTTTATAAAAGATGTAAATTTAACCGTGATTCTGTGACATAACTTGCCCTTGTACTCAGAGTAAAATCTGAGCTCCTTTCTCTGCCTCACGAAGTCCCACACCACCTGGTCTTTGGGTGGCTTCTGGCCTCATCCCGACCACTCTCTCCCTTCCTCCCTATACTTTCGCCCACCTGCCTTCATTCAGGCCAGGCCCGTGCCAGCTTACGTCTCTGCCCTGGTTCCTCCCTCTGCCCAGAATGTTCTTTCTCCAGAACTTAACAAGATTGGTCCATTCTTGTCATTCTGACCTCAGCTAAAATGACACCTCCTCAGAGAGGCTGCCCTTCACATAGTCTAAACTAGACATCTGGTAACTCTGGGTCACATCACCCTACACAGTTGACTGCCTCCCCCCACAAGTGCCATGCAGCCTTGTCCCCTCCATAGTCACAGTGCTGGGAGCAATGCCTGACACCCAGGCTCTTAGTGAATATATGTGAGTGAATGAATGAATGAATGAATGATTGCTCAATGAACAGTTGACATGGTTATAATTATGATCTCGATGCTCACCCGGCCTCTGACAGCCCCCAGACACGTTATGGGGTCCGGGGAGCTCAGGGCTCTGAGTCTAGACCAGCGTCCGCCCTTGGGGTGTAAAGCCTCATGGGCCGTGAAAACCCAGGTTGGTTAAGTTGCAGGTCATCTGGGCACTGTCCTCCTTCACACCTTCCTTTGATCACACTGAACCATGTGTTATTTGACCTGGGGAAAAATATTCAAGCATTCAGAGTTTCATTTTCTTCCTTAGCTAGATTGTGGATGAGGACGTTGACCTTTCTGAAGAACATGCCAAGTACTTAGTCCAGTGTTTGGTTGTATTCCCCCTCATGTTGGGTTCCTCACCTTCCAGAGCCGTGACTTGCCATCACTGTCTACAGCAGGGCGTAGAGGTTTGCTGAAGTCCCGTGGCACAGAGGGTGCAGTCAGGGTTGGGATCAGCTGCATAAGTCAGTGGACCCCAGCAGCTCTCAGGTGATGAAACGAGGAAATGCACAGTGCCCAGCACGTGGTAAAGAGTCGGTGTGCATCAGCCATTTCCTTCTTCTCCTTCCCTTTCCCCTTCCCCTCCTCCTGGTCCAGCTGCCTCATTTACAGATGAGGAAACTGGGGTCCTGAGGGCTGGGTGACTGCTGTTGCTTTACAGAAACCATTCTTCTGATGGCAAGGTCAGTGGACTGTGGTGAATGAAAAGGCTTGGAGGACCCAGCCCTGTAAATCCCACCCATCACTCCCGCCCACAGCCCTGCAGCTGTGCTATCTTGGGAGGTGGGACTGGGGCAGCCAGATTGGGAGAGATGATAACTCAAACACGCCACCAACATTCTCGCCAGCTTTCACACCACACTCAACATCCGTGACAAATTCTGTATAAAAAACAAAAAAAAAAAACCCCAGACGTCTCAATCTTGAAGCTTTCTGGTTCGATTTTTAAAGCCATGTGGCCAATTTTTCTCTGAACTCTTGAAAGGCAGCTAACCCCATGCAGAACGAGTCAGACCAAGTGGGGATGTCCTTCCACATGCTGTCACTTGCTGGCAAAATCAGCCTCATCTGGGTTAGTTCTTAGAATACTAGAGTCTGTAAAAATGTCATTGCCAGAAGGGCACGGGGGCAGAGTTTTTGCTCAGTTGAATAGAAGTGCTTCGTTGAATGATCCGATATTTTAATACAATTTAAATTTGTATGCTTTGAGGAGGGCCAGGAAGGTCACTGCAGTCCCCATCACTCCCTACCGCCTCAGACAGGGCTGATTCATGCGTTTAGAGGACCAGCTTTGCCCTGAAGACACTTGAGCAGGCAGCCCTGCAGAGTTCAGCCCCCTCACTCACATACAAGGCATTTCAGGCTCTTAGGGTTGTAGTATATATAACAGCCTTGCAAAAACCTGGACACGTGCCAATGGAACACAGAAATCATGAGCCTTCAACACACTGCGTTATCACTAGCCAACAACACGTTTGGAAACCACGAGCCGAGCGGGGACCTGCAGCATATGCCCTGCCTTCTTGGAGTTCTGAGCAGCACAAGGCACCACCCCCCAGCCCACCCTGGGAACCAACGCAGTTCTGGTGACCCCGAGAAACTGGCTTTATGATGGATGGCCCTTTGGGGGAGCTTCAGCACACATCCTTGAATTTTTTTTTTACCTGTCTTCCAGGGATTTCAAAAAAATGGTCTCTCTCTAGGTCTGTTCTCTAATGACTTTCCTTTCCCTACTTTTTTTTCTCCTTCAAACCTTCTGGCAGTTCTGTGAAAGCTTCCCTCAGAGAGTCGGCTGTGGGGATACGCACGGTGGGGAGCTTAAGCAGCGGGGGTCCCTGTGCAGGTGCCCAGCCCCCTCCCGCAGTGCCTGGTGACTTTCACCCCTCATACCCTCTCTGCTCCTTCGCTGAGCCACCGGCTGCCCTAAGGGAAACCAGAATTTGTCACCTTCTCCAGAGCATGGTGCCAGGAGCTAGCACTTAGTGGGGTCATGTGAGTCTCTTTTGTCCTGGTTCATCCCTTCAAGACCAGGTCAGGAAGGAGGAGGCGGGGAGGAGAGTGTGTGAGCCTGCAGCCCAGCTATCATTCCTGATGTGCCCCAGGTGTCCAGTCCATGTCTGTGCTTCCCTTTCTGGCAGCATCAGTCTTGTCTGTTTTGAGGGACAGCTGAGCGAATCTCTCCTCCCCGCCACCCGGCCATCTCCTCTCTGCCAGCATGATCCATGCCTGGGTACCTTCAGAAGGAGACGTTCAGCCTTCTGAACGCGTCAAGATAGGAAGCGATTCTATCCCCTGAGACACCTTTTTGAAGAAAATGGGGAAAGGGGCGCCCTCTACTGTCAGCGGCACAATTTGTCACACTTTCCCTGCTTCTTGAGATAATTTTTCTTGTTTTATGGTGCCCCCAAGTGGTCATTTCTGTGTAGTGCATCCATTGTCTCTCACTTGGAAGCTTTTCAGAGAGTGCTATGTAGCTGGAATGGGCCAGAGCAGCCTAGGGGTCACCCATCATATCACAGGTGAGGACACCAAAGCCAGAAGATGGAGGGCCTTGCAGAGCTGGGTGAGCGCGCAGGGCTTCCGGCTTCAGTCCAGGGCTTCCCACCTCCCTCACTGCCTTGCCCTGCCCTTCCTTCGCTCACCTGGATGCATGGTTCCAGATGAGTCAGGAGTGTTTTTCTCTTGGAAGTGACAGAATGGATGAAGACACATGTAGAAAAGGACATACTTGGTGCTGAAGATCACACACACATACAGATCACCTGCGGTATTCCAGGCATTGTGATAAGCAAGACGTTTAAAAACGTCACCTCACGTAATTTCTCTTTTAACGTTCAGATGAGAAAGCAGAGGTGGAGAGAAAGAAGTGCATCACCTTAGGCCCTGCGGCCAGTCTGCTGTGACCTTTGGCCTGTGCTGTTTTCAGGGGCTGCTTCTCCTCTCAGCACAGGATGCCCCTCAAGAGGCCCGCTCTCCCACCTGTACCGTCTTCCACCTCTCCTTGCCGTTGGCCCCTCTCACCACCTCTCTCTTCCTCATTTGTTTTTCAAAGCCCAATGTGGAAAGGAATGAATAAATGTGGGGTTGGGTTCCTTTTTTGCTTCTCTCCCTTCCCTCCTTCTCTTACCTGGGAAGCCCCGTGTAGACCCTCTGCCGTGTGTACACATCTCACTACCAGGCCACGCTGCTCGTCACCTGTTGATCTCAGCGATGGGAAAGCTGCATCCCCCCCCACGTTTATAAAGAATACAGGGAGGAGTTAGGTAAATTCTCTTTCTGTTTTTAGAGTACAGAAATACTTACTTGGGGGCGTGCTCTTTGGTGTGGGGTAGGGTGGCTGGACATACCTGGCCTGGGTATGCTGAGGTCAAGTCCATCTTCATCCCCTCCCCGCCATCTCAGCGCTCCCCAGCCGTCATCCGCCGTGGTGGCTCTCTTCCCCTTATTTCTATGCTGAAGCTGGGAACACTTGTCTCTCCCTTTCTTTCTGTCATGACAGTGCAATCATATTAGACATACAGGTCTGCGTTTTGCTTTTAATTTTGCTTTTTAAAAGTTAACATTCTATCATGGATATCTTTCCCTGGCAGTTTCTAGAAAGATGACCACAGTGTCTCTTTAATGCTGCATGGTATTCCTTAGATGCAGTTTCCTTAGAACCACAACTTATTCACATAGCCCCTCTCCAGGGGAGTTTCCGGTCGCTCGGCGATTACGAGCCACGCTCCAGCGACCCTCTGTGATTGAGCCCCTGTGACACGCGCTTTCCTTCCTGTAGGATAGAGTTGAAGGAGGGGGTGGGTGGAGGAGGCTTTCCCACACTGTGCCCTCTCGCCCCCTGAGGACTGATGCTTCTCCCCAAACCCCTCCTCTCATCTTGGCTGCAAATTGAAATGTGAACTTTTGCAGTCTGTGTTATCTCTCCGGCCCCATCGGAGAGGCACAATGAATTAATAATATGCCAGCAGGAAACAGAGAGATGGAGTCATTAATTGTCAGTCAGTGTGCCCAACCTCTCCTCTCAATAATTAGCATGCTGACAGCTTCGGTTTTATCCAGAGCCAGGGCGATGCTTCGGGGACGCTTGTGGCTCAGCCTGTGGCATCCGGCGCAGAGCAGGGAGCCCTGGTGCCTTCCTGGGTGGAGTAGGGGCCTCCTTGCAAGGGGCTGGCTGAATGCAGAAGTTTCTCCAGGGAACCCTGTGTGCCTCCTTGGGTTGGGGGGCGGAATGGAAACAGGCCGGGGGGGCGGCGGGCAGGGTTGGGGGTTACTGTCCAGGTGGTGCTGGCTGGTGTGTGCTGGCCCACGTGGCAGGTTTGTGATTCTGGTTCTGCTGCAGGCAAGTGACACTTGCCAGATTGCGTTGGGTGTAGTTGTCTCAGGGAGGAGCCTTGCTTTCAAATCACAGGCTCCCTCTAGGGGGAGGTGGCCCAGGAAGATTGCCTCAACATTAATACTGTTCTAACCCCACCGTCCTCCTTCACGACACGTACACTCCTATGAGGTGTAACATCTGGCCCGTGCATAGTGCCAGGCTTGTATAAAGTTGCTCAAGAAATGTTTCTATAAAGGAGACTGTCACCAAGAAGCTGTGTGACCCTGGCCAAGCCTCTTTACGTCTCTGGGCTCTGTTTGTAATATGGATTAGAGGTAGCCCTTGCTTGCTGTCTGAGGCAGTGTGGTCAGATGGCTCAGAGCACATTATAAATTATAGGTGTGACTGCCTGTTTTCAATCCGGGCTCTAGCACCTGGGAGCTGGGTGGCTTTGGGTAAGTCACTTCACCTCTCTGGGCCTCTGTTCCCTCCTCCCTTTATTACTTAGAACTAATCTTGGTTTGATATTGACGTAAACTCCAATCTGATGAGAATAATTTTTTCCCACGTTTGTACGCTGTTTGACATGGAAATTTCTTAGGCCGCCTGGCTGGGACTCAGCCCTGTTCCTTCCCCGTCTTTCCAAGTAGGCTGTGGAGCCAGTTGGGGGCCATGCGGCTAAGACAGAGCCACATCCTCTGGGCTGGGATGCAGGCATCGCCTCCTCCTGCACTTGGCCCTGGCTTGGCTAAGGGCCAGGCTCTGTCAAGCCCATCCTTTACCCTCCGGTGCCTAGGACACCTGCCTTCCTTCCCACATTGCTCTGGGGCCTCTGCTCCCACGCTGCTGCAGGGGTGGGAGGCTGCTTCTTGCAGACCAGGTTCCGGGAAACAGACTCTGAGACAAGGATTAATGTGCAGGGTGTTTATGCAGGTTTGGGGGTGCTCTTGAGATCAGCACTGGGGGAAGCAGGATTGGGCTGAGGGAGAAGTTGGGCTGCGATTCGTCTCAACAGAGGCCTCAGATGACCTCATGGGGTGGAGGTAGAGGACTCTAGAACTTGGATGGTCTTCCAGAGTTGTCTGGAGTTGGGGCAAAGAGGCCAGGCCTTTCTCTTCCCTCATCGACCAGACACTGGATGCGTGCAGCTCCGCCCCCCACCGGCCCTGAAGGTGTCCTGACCTTGGTCCAGGTGGGCAGCTGCAGCTAAGGCAATTCCTGAGGGGGCTGACAGTGCGGACTGTGTGCCAACAGCATCCCAGCAGCTGGGGGAAAGGACCTGCAGTCCTGAAGGGGAGACAGGGCATGTCATGGCATCTGCCACACTGCTTTAAGGACTCCTGCACCACACGGAGGGAGGACGTCATGTCCCCCCCATCCACACAGTACAGACTTGCCTCTGAGCAGAGGCACAGGGGCTGGCCAGAACCTTCTGGAACACCAGCCAGGACCTGTTCTCCCAAGGGTGCTCCTCTGTTGTGAGTGCTTGCCTTTCTGCACACCTATGGAGATGGTTGGAGCCTCTCAGTGGAGGGTCTGGGTCTTTCCTCACTTTCACCAGCCAGGATCACCTGCCTGGCATCTGGGCTTGACTCTGCTGTCTCGGGCTCCTCTCAGATGCTTCTGGCAGCAGAGCTCAGTGGAGGCTGAAAATCCTTGGAATTAGGTAGACCTGAGCCTGTCACCCAGTAGCCTGACACGTCCTTCATCTTTCTGGGATTAACAGCAGCAACATCTCAGGGTTGTTTTTGTCTATGTATTTACCTTTACCAATAAGCTTCATACTTTCTTATGCTCTCGTGATGTGTTTAATCTCATTTTCACTAACGTTTATTATTCATCTTTGGCTTGTCAGTTTGGGCTGCTGTAACAAAGTACCATAGCCTGGGTGTCTTTTAAACAACAGAAATTTATTTCTCGCAGCTCTGGAGGCTGGAAGTCTGAGATCAGGGTGCCGGCACGGTCAGGTTTTGGTGAGGCCCTTCTTCTGGGCTGCTGACGGCCGACTTCTCACTGTGTCCTCCCAGGTAGAAAGAGAGCACCAAGCTCTCTGGCCTCTTCTTGTAAGGGCACTAACCCCATTCATGGGTGCTGCACCCTCATGACCTAATCACCCCCCGAAGGCCCCACCTCCAAATACCATCACTTTAGGATTTCAACATGTGAATGTTAGCAGAACACAAACATTCAGTCCATTGCAGTCTTTCTCTGTCCCGCACTTTCCTTAGGCTGTAGCCAGGAAGCAGGACCATCATTTACACAGTGAGCTTCAGTGACCCACCTATACCGTTCCCAGTTTGCTTTAAAAAATATGGGTGTCTAGATTCCAGCTCTGAAAGATTCAGAAGCAAATACTCTTAGGTGGAGTCTTGGCATTGATATGTGTGTATGTATGTATATGTATGTATGTATAGATGTATATTGATATATATATTTTCTACAGCTCCCCAGGTGATTCTAAGGTGCAGCCAGGGTTGAGAGCTTTTGACCCAGACCTGTGGCTGCAGATGGGCAGGCACCTGTGTCCAGCCTTTGTCAGGAGTCAGTCCCTCTATCATCTTTCCTGGGACATAGCGGATTGTCTGAGACTATCTTCTGAGACCCCCCACATTTTTTTGCGGGGGTAGACTGCTCCTGTAGGCCTTTTAGAAGGCAATTAGAGCATCTCTGAGGGGTTCTGCATCTCTGTACCTGTAAAATAAGGGGCCAAGGCTCACTGGATGATAATTTATATCCTTTTGTCTGAGTCCTGGGACAATGGGAGGGGGAAGGCTTATCTGGACCTGAATCCAGTTTGAATCCAGCAATTCTTAGTTGTCTGATCTTGGGTACACTACTTAGTTCTCCTGCACCTCATTTTCCTCATCTGTAGGACATTATGTACCTTACAATACAACCCTACAATTCTAGGACATTATATAGTGGACAAAGCATGTTCATTATGTCATCTAATTTGAGCTTGTAATGACCTGGCCAGTTGTTATGGATAAAATGAAAGGCTTAGAGAGATTAAATGTTTTACCCAGAATCACACAGCTAGAGCTGGGATTGAACCCACATTTTCGTTTACGTTACAACTCTGCTGAACATGGACCTTGCAATTTCATATGACTGTAAATAAGTAAGGTTCATAGAGGGCCCAGGGACTAACACTGTCACAAAGGAACAAGGCCACTGACACTTAACTTTTCTATAAGTTCAGCCATTGTTAGATCTGGAACTGTGGTGACCTTTTCAGGGTTATGGGCTCCTCCAAGTATCCCAGGAAAGCTATGGAACTCTCCCCATCCAGAAACACACTCATATACACACACCAGCCTGAACAATTTTTGCCTACAAATTATTATGAGTAATTTATTTCACATACATAAAATAGAAAAATGGTATTCCAAAGGAGTATGCTTCTTCCTCAATTTTTCATGTAGAAATTAATGACCATTTGCTAAAAAAAAATCAATTCAAACTGTACAAATAAGGCAAAAGATAAATTTAAGCTCTGCTTAAAAGTAAATTTGAATGGAAAATTGGTGTTTGCTTTGAATAAGGAGCTGAAATTGTGAAGTGATTTTTGATGTGGCAGGGGTACATCATCTTTGCTCTCCAGTTGCTTTTGACTTGGTTTAGATCACAACATACTGACCCTGAAACTCAGAGGTATGTCATTTTATCATTTTGAAGACATCATGACTCTTTTATAAATTGAAGGACAGTTGTTTTACCATATTGTGTTAAGTTTGAGGTGTATAGCAAAGTGATTGTAATATATATATATTATTTCTTCAGATTACTTTCCATTATAGATTATTACTAGATACTGAATATAGTTCCCTGTGCTAGTATATCCTTGTTGCTTGTCTATGTTATATATAGTAGTGTGTATCTGTAAATCCCATACTCCTAATTTATCCCCTCCCCCCTCTTTCCCCTTCGGTAACCATAAGTTTGTTTTCTCTGTCTGTGAGTCTGTTTCCGTTTTGTGAATAGGTTCATTTGTATTGTTTTTTAGATTCCACATGTAAGTGATATCATATGATATTTGTCTTTCTCTGTCTGACTTACTTCACATAGTAAGATATTCTCTGGGTCCATCCATGTTGTTGAAGATGGCTAAATTTCATACCTTTTACTGAAGTACAGGTAGCAACCTGGGCTTGCAGTAGGCATCTGAAGTCCAAGGAGCAGGTGATGGGAACCTCCAGTCTGTAGCAGGTTGGTCAGAAGCACAGGTAACAACCTGGGCTTGTGATTGGAGTCTGAAGTGGAGGCAGTGGGGGGCGGTCTTGTAGGACTGATCCCTTAACCTGTGGAATCGTAGGGTATCTCTGGGTCGATAGTGTCAGAATTGAATTGAATTGTAGGGGACACCCCACCCTGTATTGGAATTGGGTCCAGGAACCTAAAGCTCTACCCTAACCTAGAACTTACCTCCCTCCAGTGTCAGGGGAAGGGACCAACCCTCGAAACCTAACCTACCCTGTTACCTTTCCTCACCATCCCCTCTCTGTCCTGTGCTTGTCTCCTTTGTGACCACTTCTCTAGCTGCTGTTTCTCAGGTTAAGTACCTGAGGCCTCTCCCCGCAAGGCTTCTCTCAGCCTGGCCCCGGAGAAACCATATTTGCAGTCTCCCAATCTTGCTTATCTGGGCTGTTTAACATTCTCTCAATTTTGCATCCCATTGCCTTTAAAATCTTCAACCGTTTAAAAAAATGTAATGATATAGACTTTTCCCCTCTCATTACAAAAGACGTATTCATTGGAAAACAATTGGGAAATAAGGAAGACTATAAAGAAGAATATAAAAATTACACACAGTCCAGTCACTCGAATCCAAACGCTGCCAACATTGTGGTGTGTTTCTCCCTCTGGTCTTTTTCAAAGCATTTTATATACATACAAATGTGTTTTTAACTTCTAGCCCCCCACCCCCCAAATTGAGCTCCTACAGAATATATAGTTTTCTATCTTGCTGCTTTCACTTTTCATTATATTGTGAGTATTATAGTAATACCATTCAATATTATTTGAAAACCGGATTTGTAATGGCTAATGGCTGAAGTTCAGGGAGAGATTTGGGGGTTCTTATGCTGCTGTTAAGATAGAGACTCATGTAAACTTAGTTCCTGTCTTGCTTCTTATTCTTCCTCCCTAAAGAGCTCTTGCCCAGGAGAACTGCAACTGTGAAGAGCAGCAGCCAACTGTGAAATAAGAAACTATTTCAATAATAGCTCAGCGAGCACTTGAAACTAGCACTTGGGTGTTTCTGGGCTCATTGGTCTAAGTGAAGCCTCCTAACCCCCCTCGCTGGAATCTTAGATGATCTAGATGGGCCTGTGGAGCTGACTTGGGTTTGACCTACTTCCTTGGCTCTGTGTAGCTTTGGGCAGATGACTTAACCTCTCTGGTTATTTCCTCATCTGTAAAATGGGGATAACAATAGTACTCACCCCATAGAGTTTTGTACATATTAAGTGAGGTGAACAAATAACACGTATCGCAGTACCTGGCAGATAATGATCAATAAATGTTAGTTTTACCATTTCCCTATCATTGGGCATTTATGTGTTCTAAAATTTTTTCACTATTAAAAACAATTTATCAATATTCAACACATATTTATTGAATACTTACTAGATGCCAAGTATTCTTCTAAATGCCGGGAATTACATGGGGTAACTAGACAGGTGTCATCTTACAGAGTTTAAATTTTACTGGAGAGACATGACAAACAAGCTAAGTCAGGTTGGTAACAAGGGCTATAAGTGAAACAAGACAATGTACTGAACTAAGAGGTGGCAACTTCAGATGGAGTGGTCAGGGAGGATCTTTCTGAATAGGAGATCCTATTGGAGAAGGATGTGGGAGAAGAAGTGGGAAAGGGCAAGTTGAAAGGCTTGAATGACAAGGAGAAGAAGTGGGAAAGGGCAAGTTGAAAGGCTCTGAAGTGGGAGTGAACTTGGGGAGTTCAATCAAAATTCAGAAGCAGTACATATATGGAATCTAAAAAAACAGTACTGATGAACCTAGTGGCAGGGCAGGAATAAAGATGCAGACTTAGAGAATGGACTTGAGGACACAGCGGGGGAAGGGGAAGCTGGGATGAAGTGAGAGAGTAGCACTGACATATATACACTACCAAATGTAAAATGGGTGGCTAGTGGGAAGCAGCTGCATAGCACAGGGAGATCAGCTCAATGCGTTGTGATGACCTAGAGGGGTGTGTAGGGAGGGTGGGAGGGAGGCTCAAGAGGGAGGGGATATGGGGATATATGTATACATATAGCTGACTCACTCTGTTGTACAGTAGAAACTAACACAACACTGTAAAGCAATTATACTCCAATGAAGATATAAAAAAAAAAAATTCAGAATCAGTGAGTGAGCAAAGGGGGTGGAGGAGGTGCCCGGGAGATGGGCAGGGGCCACTTCATCATGGAGCATTTTGGGGAACAGAGCAAGGAGTGTGGACTTTATTGCAAAATGTGAGGGACCCCTACTGGGGGGTTTTGTGTGGGGGAGAAACACACATTCAGTCATGTGAGCTGGACTTGGCTCACGGGGGCTTGTGAGAACCGATTATACCCATTTCTTCCCAACTAATTGTTTAGTGACATCATGTTGGTGACTTAAATGGCCATGGTGAGAGTGTTCACACTACAGAAATTTGTAGCAGTTGCTACAAATCAGGGCTTTCATCCTCCAGAGGGTCCATTGTTAAGCATTTACCAGCACACCCCTGGAACACACTGATCTGGGTTTCTAAAAACACTTCTTTAGCTTCTCTGTGGAGAATGAATTGTATGGAGGTGATACTGTAATGAACATCCTTGAACGTATCATTTTGACTATAGTTCTGAGTACTTCCTTAGGAGAAATTGCTAGAAGTGAAATTACTGTGTAAAATCATCTAATTGCTACCTCCTTAAAGTTTTCACCAATTTGTACTTCCACCAGCAGTAAAAGACACCTTTCCTGTAACTTTACTGATACTGATCATTAGCAAGCAAAGAAAGGGGGAAAAAAAGAAAAAAACTAAATTTGTTAGGTAAAAAATGGTGTCCTATTTGATTATTAATGATTGAATGTTTATCACTCATATGTTTATTTTCTTTATTGAATTATTTATTCATGTCCTACACTCCTTTTAAAATTGGGTGTTTGTATTTTTCTTATTGATTTGTCAGAACTCTTTATATATTAAAAGTTTTAATTTTTTGTCATTACGGTACAAATATTTTTTCTTAGTTTATTCTTTACTCTTTTAATTTTTAAAAATATATTGAAGTTTTACATTTGTATGGGATAAGATCTATATTGTTTCTTCAGCCCGAGGAATTTTCATTTATGTTTTAATTATGTTTTAAAAATACATTGTTAATCCATCTAGAATTTATTTTGGTTTAAGATTTTTAGTTAATATTCAATTTCATTTTATTCTAAATGGTTAACCAACTTTCCCAGCGGTATTTATTGAAGAAATCTTTCTCCACTGGTTTTTAATGTTATCTGTATCATCATCTACAATTTTAGGTATAGTAGAGTCTGTTTCTTTTTCTGCTTAGTTACATTGATCTATTATTTCCTACTATCGTGCTGTTTTTATTTTGAGCTTTATAATATATTAGAATATCTGATAAGGTAAAGTCTCCTTTAGCATACTTTAGAATCACTTTGCAGTAATATAAAAAAGTTAGGATTTTGTTGGGAATTGCAACAGTCTTTAATTGGTTTGGATAAAAGGGACATTTATATTTTTTCCATCTTGGAATATGGTATTTATTCAAGGTTTCTCTTACCTTTTGCAGTAAAATATTATAATTTCCTTCCTTTATACAAATTCTGTTGTTAAGGGTTTTTTTTCTACACATAGTTTTTATTGCTATTATGAACAAGATACTTTTTTCTAACATGTTATTGCTGGCATGCAGGCAAGCTGTAATTTTTTGTGTACATGTATGTCGACCATTTATATTGGTGTCCCATTGAAATCTAAACTCCCAGGGCCTATGAAACTGCCTGATCTGGCACCGCCTGCCCCTCCAGCTTCATCTCCTACACCTGCTCTCTTCTCTCTGTCCTCTGGGCCCTCTGGCTTTCTCTTACCTCCTCCAACATCCTGACCTTTTTGTTTTACCACTTTGCACAGTCTGTTCCTTTTATCTGGAACTTCCCATTCTGTTCTCTACGTAGCTGATTCCTTTTTATCCTTCAGGTCTGGGCTCACACATCCTCTCTTTCCAGAGGACTTTCCTAACCACCTATCAATCTATAATTATTTATTTGCAAGAATTGTGGCCATTTACTTATCAAGCTACGTCCACTGGCTAGGACAGTGTCTGTCACATAGTAGGCTCTCAATATATTGATATATTCTTGGAATGAACCAGTGCATCTGACTACCTTTCTGAACTCTTGAGTTAATTCTAATACAGTTGAATGAGTTCTCTTACTTGGAATGTCCAGGATTGGCTTATTCTAGTCTAATGATATTTCTGAGGTTGAGGTGTCTTAAATCCAAAGAGCTCAGTGATTGATAACAAAATATTATGCAATAAAATGCAGCTAAACATCTGTTACCCATTAAAACATGAACAACTAAGAACTCTCACTATTGCATGATTCGAGTGAGACTGCCAGGGCCTCCCTGTGTGCTCACCAACAGCATCTCTGACTGGTTGTTCTAAAGGCCAGCAGACCACCCCATCACCGTGTGCCCCAGGTAGCCTCATACCACCACAGGCTTCCCTTTTCACCACGAGGCTGATGTGTGTAGTCTTGCTTCTGACAGTTTTATATTCTCTTTTAAAAATTTCCACATTTGCTCTCAATGTCATCTCTTCACCTTCCCACACTCTCTCTCTACAGATCATCTCCACCAGTGTAAATACGTGCTATATAATCTCATATTAAAAAAAAAGCAACCCTCCCTGAATGTCATACCCCTCTTTATCCTCTGTCCTCTTTCTCTGCTCTCCTTTACAGCAAAACCTCTTGAAAGAGTTGTCAATAGTCGTCCCCACTTTTTCATCTGCTGTTCCCTCCTTAACCTACTCTAATAGGCTTCTGTCTGCTAAAACTACTCTTGTAAAGTGGTGTCCTTGTTGCTGAGTCCCAAGGTTCCTTCTCTGCCTTTCTTTTGTTTGACTTCTCAGAGTACTTGGTACAGCTGACGACTGTCATTCTTGAAACATTTACTTCTCTTGGCTTTTGTGATAGCACGCTCTCCTAGTTTCCTTCCTAACTGTGTGACTATTCGTTATAGTCTCTGTTGCCGGCTCTTCCTCTCTGCTCTATTCCTCATGTAGGTGTGCCTCAGGTCTGGGTTCTGGCCCTCTTCTCCTCTCTATCTATACTCATCCGCTAGGATCTCATCCATTCTTACAGGTTTCCAGAAATCTGTATGTGGATGACTTCCACATTTATAGATCCAGCCTTTATCTCTCCTCTGAGCTTCTGAGGCTTAATCCAGCTGCATCCTTGACAACTTAACTCAGGGGTCTAGTAGCATCTTCAGCTTAACATGTCCAGACCAGAACTTTCAACTTACCCCATCCTCCAGGCTCCTCCTCCTCCATGTCTTCCCTGTTCTACAAATGGCACCACCGTCTACACTGTGGCTCCAAACCCAGTTAATGCTGAAGAGTTAAGGAAGGTGTGTGGTGAGGTAACAGCTACGTTTCCCAAGGGTGCTGTTTCCAGGACTGTCCTCTCTCTGATCTGACCTTCCTTATTTTGTAGCACATGTCCCAGAACCCAAAGTCTGTGGCCAGTTCTCCCTCCCCACTACTCCCACTTCCTGTTCCTTCTTAGGAAGTTTGGTCTTGTAATGGCTCTAGAAACAGACGTGCTGAAGGCTAGAGTGGGCAATGGTATTCTGTCTTCTCACAAGTTATACCCAGGCAAGAGAAGGTTGGCTTCCTGGTTCTCTGGGCAGTGGAACCCTTGCCTCCCTGTGATGTGCAGCAGGAATTGCAGATGAGGGATGGTGCATTTCTGGAAATTCTTTCAGGCTTGTAAGTTTGTTCTGTTCTAATTCCATTCTCAGTTATTTTTTTTTTTTAAAAATATTATTTGTTTTTGTCCATCTTTTCCTTTATCATCATGGGTATTTTGGTGGGGAGTGGGAGAGTCTAAATCAAACACAGTCAGTGTTTTAAGCTAGAAATCCTCAAAGAAAGACAAATATAAACAATTAGGACAAACTTCTTTATACCTAGCAGAATGCCAGAATTCAGAAAGCTGGATAATAACCACGTTGGCACTGATGTGGGGAGATGGGAACTTTCATGGACTGCTGGTGAGAGCGTAACTGGTACAACGACTCTGGAAATATCAATATAATAATTTGGTAGAATCTAGTGAAATGAAACGTGTATGACCTATGACCCAGAAGTCCCACTCAGATACATAGATCCTAGAGAAATGCTTTGCATAGATCCGAAAGGCCGTGTCCAAAGATTTCATTGTCGTGTTGCTTGTAATAGCAGGGAGTTAATGGCAACCTAGGTGCCCATTACAAAGGGAACAGTTAACTGCAGTGGAAGCAGTTATAGGACATGCAGTAGGGAAGCAAGAGCCTGCATACTGAAATACGGATAAGCTTTAAGTACTCAGTGAAAAAAATGAGGAACTGAATGAAATTCGTAACATAATATGACTTAGGTAAATTGAAAACATCCCTCCCTCCCTATATCTCATATTTTATAAAGATAAATGAGCATTTGAGATTGTATGCTAAATGTGTCAGGGGGAAGGTGTTGGTGCAGGGGGAGGAGTTTGAAGGTGGGAATTAGGGATGAAGATGTAAAAGCCCCGGTGCCTCCTGAGCCATTTCCGGGAGAGGGAAGAACAGCATGCATAAAATCAGACAGAAAGTTCAGATGTGAAACATTTCCCCCATGAATTTCAGAATGCTAGATTTACATTTCCCAAATGTCTTTTTTTTTTTTTTTTTTTTTTTAAGAACCACCTTTAAAACCCAGGTCCAGGACTAGGGTGTGTGGGTCAGGCCTTTGTCGATGGCGGTTAGGGGTGGACTTCTGCTCCTTTCTGTCCCCAACTTGCTCCAAGTTGCAGATGATATAAAACCACTACGCACAGTCACCCTACTCTCTAGAGGATGAGCTCTAGGGACTGGGTCTGCACCACTCACCTTGGTGTCGCCAGCACCCAGTGCAGTGATCGGCCATGAACAAGCTCCCAGTACTTGCTAGCTCCTTTCAGTTGTGTCACTTCGTTGGCGACTTTCCTGGTGTATACACTTGCTTTGGCAAGAGGCTTATCTAGGCACTTCCCCACCAAAAACAGGTCTCACCCACAGAGATAGCATGGTCTATCTACCAAGAGAATAACATGTCATCCGGTCACAGGAAATAGCGTAAAAATGGGCCTTCCTGAATGATGGCCAAATCCATCCCTACAATGAGACAGCATCTTTTCCGTTTAGGAAATACCCTTGTGGAGCTCTGTTCAAGTTCATCCAATCTCACAAATGTCTGTTGAATGCTAAGTGCAACAGGGTCGAAGCTTTGGAGGCAATTCCAATGAGATGACCAGAACGCTCTAGAATGAGTGGGAAATAGAGTGTGTGGTACATGGAGTACCATCCTTGATGCAATAATAGGAATAATAGGAAATAGTAAGGACTTACATTTATAGAATGCTTTATACCTTTCAAAAGTACTTTCCTGTCAGTTATCTCAGCATGGTTTGGCGACCATAGTCTCAGGCAGTCCTTGTGATCGGGTAGATGTTTTCTTTGGAAAATGGTCTCCAGCGTTGGGCTACCTACTTTTTTGGGTTGTACGAGCGTGCGGGGGAGAGAGGCAATTGTGTGCTCCCACAGGAGATGCAGGAGCCAAGGCTGAAAAGTTTCCCACCCCTAGCGGTGAAACCTTACATCAGTGATTCCCAGCCCTGCTTAATGATTCCCCAGGGTTGTCTTGGAATTCTTCAAAGGAAATTAGTTGTCATTTACTTCAGTTTTTAAAATACATGTATGTGCTGTGTAGCACAATGCTTCTATTCAGGGGCGAACCAGGGGAGGTGGACTGGAAGTTGTGTGTGTGTCAAAGAAGCTGTCAGGGCTTCCCTGGTGGCACAGTGGTTGAGAGTCCGCCTGCCGATGCAGGCGACGCGGGTTCGTGTCCCGGTCCAGGAAGATCCCACATGCCGCGGAGAGGCTGCGCCCGTGAGTCATGGCCGCTGAGCCTGCGCGTCCGGAGCCTGTGCTCCGCAGCGGGAGAGGCCACAGCAGTGAGAGGCCCGCGTACCGCAAAACAAAACAAAACAAAACAAAAAAACAGAAACAAAAAAAAAGAAGCTGTCAATCAGCCATAGAACAATAGGCACCTGAAACTCCCCGAAATCTGGGGGAGTGTTTGGTCTGTGCTCACACCTGCAGGCTAGGCAGAGGCAAAAGGGGGTGGTGTTACTGAAAAAGTTGACATAACTTGTTGGATGACTGGGTCAGCTCCATACTCTCAACTCAAGATGGTCTGACTGGGGCCCCAGCTGGTAAGATGCCCAGGTCTTCCCAGAGCCTGGAAAAGCTGGCTTCCTGACCCCCAGGGCATATGTCAAATCTGCATTGCACAGTGGGTGGTGAGGCCTCAATTTATTATTTTTAATTGGCTAAGTTAATGATTCAATGCTTTTAGCATTTGTTTATTGATACCAAGGACGTGCTGTCGGATGGCTGCTTGGTTTAAGAACACCATGGCGTTGGTCATACTTTTCCTTCCCTACCCAAGTTAGAAGTGCCGAGTTTGCTCTGTCGTAGCATTTGGTTAATGCAAACACGTGGATCACTCTGTGTTCTCAGAACTTAAATTGCATCGTATTGGATGGGGAGGAACTCATTGCCGATGGGGCCTCAGAGGAATGTATCGAGTGCCGCCTCTGCTTTCTTCCCTCTGCCTTGCTGGGTTGCCTGGGAAGTGGGATTTGTGGGCAGCTGCGAGTGTGTCTGGGCTGGAGCCAAACTCCTGTGTGTTCTTAGCCTGTTTCTACAGAGCGCAGTAGGAAAGGGGCCAGAGAGAGTGACTGGAAGCAGGGGCACCTCACTTTGGGGAACGTGAAGCAGCCTTGGAGAGGGTGATGGAAGACAGGATGGGGGAGAGTTAGGGAAGCCTGCGTTCACCTCATGTGACAGCTCAGACACTGAAGTTGCCGCATCTACGCCTCACAGGTTGTGTAGTCAGTGCAGTTACAGCATTTTAGAGCCCACGTGGACCTTCGACTCTGGCGTGCTCTGTAATCGGCTGTAAGAATAGCAGTGCCGTTTCCTGCTTCACTGGGGGATGTGAGAGCGGGGATTGGGTTGTGAAGGGCACAGGTTGTGAAGGGCACGGGTGTGAAGGGCGCGGGTGTGAAGGGCACGGGTGTGAAGGGCGCGGGTGTGAAGGGCACGGGTGTGAAGGGCACGGGTGTGAAGGGCAGGGGCCTTCATCGTGGCTCCTTATTTTGTTCTTGAGCCTTCTCTTCCCAGCTGCTCCCAAAGAGCTTCCCAGTGGTCTGCCTTCCCACTTCCTCTGTTGGGAGCAGGCCAGCTGCCCGTCACCCGGATTGCAGGGGTCCCCAAAGGTCTCTTCCAGCTTCCAAATGTCCTGGTTCCCTAAGATCCTAGAAAGAGTTTGAAGACATGATTATGTCCTGGCTGTTAGTCTTCAGATAGACTCAAATGCCCTTAATTCTCAGTCCTTCCACATCCTTCTATCCCCTTGCTTTCTTCCACCCCCAGAAGGTGTTGGATGCTGGGGGCAATGGGCTCAGCTAATGATGTTTCACCCCACGAGAGAGCAAGCGTCTCAGTGCTACGGTGCCCAGCTGTCCCATCCGAGGGTCACTCCCTCAGCAGAAGAGCTGTTTCTGCAGACCCACTCTGCCCTGGGAGCACCCTCCTCAGCCTTTCCCCTCTGGCTCAGGGTGACTTTGCTCCTTTCCCTCAGCCCAGAGGGGGAAGGGTAGGATGCTTATAAACCAAGGAGAAGAAAAGCACAGAGATGAGCCCGCCACGCCCAAAGGGGCAGCCTAAGGTGATAGGAAACACACCAGACTTGGGTTCGAGTCCTGCGTCTGGCTTTGCAAACTGTGTAAGTTTGCATGAGTCACTTTGCTTTTTAAGACTTCGTTTCTTTCTTTGCAAAGTGTCTCTACTTTCTCTCCCTCACAGCACTAATATATGAAACGTGCGAAGGCTGTTTGCAAAATATTAAATACTAGATGAAAGTAAGGTTCTGGACAGGCTTGGACAGCCTCAGGCTTCTCAATTGTTCTTCTATCACAAACATCATGGTGTTCGTCCCCATGGTCCTTGACCTCACACTTCAAGGTTTGTCTCTTCCCTGGATTTTCCCAGTTGATGGGAAAATGTGCTCTTCTTGTTTCTACGATGCTGAAGACAACTATGAAAATGGCTTAAACACATTTTGAGTCCTGGCCCTTCCAACCACAGTCAACTGCTGAGGAAAAGTACAAGGGGTGTTGCAGGTTCAAAAGGAGGCAGACAACCCATTGCAGGCAGGACCACCAGTCTTACCATCTCACTACAAATTCATGAAGACAGCAGCTTCTGAGATGGGGTGTCCTGTAACAACTGCACTGGCAAGATTCTTATTCTTCCGGTGGATGTGAGAAGACTGAGGTTTTGTGAGCGGACAGAGCTACTGCAGTGGTAAGTGGTGAAGCCAGGATTTGATCCCAGGTCTGTCAAACGCCAGGATCCATCCTCTTCCCACTGCAGCACCATGTACTTGACTATGCATGAGATCTAGACATGGCAGCTCTCACCCTGCACCCACCTCAAAGCAGGACTTAGCACTTGGACGAATCTGCAGAATAAATCTAGCTTCACAGCACGTTGGTGAGAAATGGAGCTTTGACTGAAGATTTTCTGGGGCCGGATGAGGAAGACATTTTGCATTGCACATCACTTAGGAAAAGTTTCTTGAATTCCTTGAACTCTTTTTTAACATCTCTGTTCTTCTCCTTGATGCCTTTCCCTCAGCTCCATTTCAGGGTTGGTTCATCTGTTTTCTCTCACTCTCTTCCTTTGGCCCCTGGTACCCCCTCCGTTGTTCCAAGCAGTTCGGCGCCCACTCTAGCAGCATACACAGGGCAGCCAAGCAGAATCTCTGCGGTGCATTGAGCTGACTCCCTTTGATCACAGGCCAGTGAGCATTTGCAGTGATTCTGCCATCTCCCCAAGTGGCTTAGCAAAGTATTCACCCAACAGAGCTGGTGTCTTCCAAGGGTAGAGACGACATTGCTTTAAAAAAATAGGATTTTCCTCTATATTGTTTCATATGGGAGAGCATGAAGGAGAGAGAGTTAAAAGAGAGGGCTTAAGCTACGGAGAAGGCCACTGGGGAAAGACGAGGAGATAGCTATGAGACACCGACAGGTAGAATTACAGGACTTGGGGATTGCCTGGAGAGACAGGGAAAGAAAAGGGAAGGGTGACTCAGGATTTTGGCTACAGAAACAGGGTAGAATAAGATGGAGAATTCTGGAAGGGAAACAGACTTGGGGTGGGGGGAAGAAAAGTTTAGGGAAGAGAATATATTTTCTGAACTCAGGGCTACCTTGCTATCTACTTGAGACACTGTCTACTAGGGCCCCATCTGTCTGGCCCTGGCAGATGTGTTCCTTGCTTTAGCCTTCGGTCATCTGCTGGGGGGCTCAGCACCAGCGGGAGAGATGGGAAGAGCTGGTCCCAGAGCTCGGAAGGCAGTTCCCCAGTTCACCACCTTGAGTGTTCTTTGAAGTTGACTCTGCTTGGAGTTCCCTGGAATTGCTCCCACGTCTAGGGTCTCCTCTTTCCATTTTTCTGGCTGTGGTTCCTCTGTCTTCTCTCCCTGTCTGTTTGTACCCATGGCTTTTGATCTTTTAGAATTTTCTCACCCCTCTGGGTCACTGATGGCATTCTTGTTTTCCAGTCCTAGTTATAGATGTATTCTTAAACAAGACAAAATGGAGGGAAAGGAAAGGAGACAGGTACTTAGATTGTTCTCTTGATCAGTTCTATAATTTATATGTTTTTGCGTCCATTCTCCTTCCTGACTTTGAATTTCTTGAGGGTAGGAAAACTGGCTTATTCATCCCTTTGTTCGTAAGCACTGAGTCTTCTTTTACATGCACTGGGGAAATTAGTGTTTGAGGAATTGTATGTTTACTTCTTTTGTAAACTTACTAATAAAAGAAAAGATAAAAATACAATGCATCATCTTCCAACTCAAGATTTTTTCCCCTGTATTTTCATTTTAGCACTATTCCTGAGTGCCTCTTCTGTGTTTAGCATGGATTTAATCAAACATGAGGAAAATATGAACACACCAGAAGACCTGAAGCCTTGAAGCCATTTCCCCTGCTCCAGAATCTAGACTTCAGGGCTGGAGAGGATGAAGGATGGGTGGTGGGGTGATGGAGATGAGGGATGGGTGTTGATGGGGATGAAGGATGGTGATGGGGATGAAGGATGGTGATGGGGATGAAGGATGGTGGTGAGGATGAAGAGTGGCAGTGGTTCTCTGGCCTGGAGGAAGTTCCTGGGGTGGCTGTCGGAGTGGTGGGTGAGCTTTTCCCAGCCCACCCACATGTTTTTATTGCCTACTTGCCCTGTGCTTAGCATACACCAGGGGTGTGATGTATAACAGGTGATGCACCACACAGGGGCCCTGCCCTCAAAGAGCAGAGGGAAATAAGCCTGACACACAGTAGTTGGGGAACTTTCCAAGTTAGAGAGTTAAAAATTGCAGCATTTGACAAATCTGGTCCCAGCCTCACCTCACTTGCTAAATTAGTGGTTCATGCCTCCAGGATCGTTCAGGTTCCAAAAAGAGAGACATCGTTTTGGGGAAAGCATCTTTGCGTCTCTGTATATGGCTCCCGGGCTGGGTCAAAGAGAATCCTCAGCAGCCCCACTTTTGGGAGATGATTGCTCTCCTCAGCCCTCCACACCGAGCACCCAGCCCCAGCGTTCATGGAAGAGGAGGAATGTAAGGATGCACGCTTATCCTTCTTCCTGCAAATGACTGTCACGAAGTCATCTTGGAGCCCACCTAGCAGTTTTTTCTCAAGGTAAAATAGCATCATTTTTCTAGACTGGCTCCTTACGTGCTCACCAACAGGGCTGACCTCAGAGTCTGGGGCAATCTTATTTACTTTGCTAGACTGTGGTGTTCTTTGGAGGGACTCTCGGACCAGGAAAGGGACGTGGCAGTGGCTGCTGGACCACGGACCTGTCTGGGGTCTCCCAGCATCTGTGAGGTCGCCACACAGGTGCTATCCTGGCCTTGCAGCACAGCTTAGATTTTGCCTCTGCCTTTAATAGAGGATGAAATGAATCTCAGCCAAAGGGCCCAGCTTGCTTGATGCCAAACATTGCATCCTGAGCACATCGGAATACAGTGGGCCTAATGGATAAAGATATATTTTTTTAACGTCTTTATTGGAGTATAATTGCTTTACACTGGTGTGTTCGTTTCTGCTTTATAACAAAGTGAATCAGTTATACATATACATATATCCCCATATCCCCCCCCTCTTGCGTCTCACTCCCACCCGCTCTATCCCACCCCTCTAGGTGGTCACAAAGCACGGAGCTGATCTCCCTGTGGTATGTGGCTGCTTCCCTCTAGCTTTCTGTTTTTGTTTTTTTTTTTTTTTTTTGCGGTACGCGGACCTCTCACTGTTGTGGCCTCTCCTGCTGTGGAGCACAGGCTCCGGACGTGCAGGCTCAGCGGCCATGGCTCACGGGCCCAGCCGCTCTGCGGCATGTGGGATCCTCCCGGACCAGGGCACGAACCCGTGTGCCCTGCATTGGCAGGCGGACTCTCAACCACTGCGCCACCAGGGAAGCCCTAGCTTTCTGTTTTACATTTGGTAGTGTATATAGGTCAATGCCACTCTCTCACTTCGTCCCAGCTTAAGCTTCCCCTCCCCGTGTCCTCAAGTCCATTCTCTATGTCTGCATCTTTATTCCTGTCCTGTCCCTAGGTTCTTCAGAACCATTTTTTTTTAGATTCCATATATATGTGTTAGCATATGGTATTTGTTTTTCTCTTTCTGATATACTTCACTCGTATGACAGACTCTAGGTCCATCCACCTCACTACAAATAACTCAGTTTCGTTTCTTTTTATGGCTGAGTAATATTCCATTGTATATATGTGCCACATCTTCTTTATCCATTCACCTGTTGATGGACACTTAGGTTGCTTCCATGTCCTGGCTATTGTAAATAGAGCTGCAATGAACATTTTGGTACATGACTCTTTTTGAATTATGGTTTTCTCAGGGTATATGCCCAGTAGTGGGATTGCTGGGTCGTATGGTAGTTCTATTTTTAGTTTTTTAAGGAACCTCCATACTGTTCTCCATAGTGGCTGTATCAATTTACATTCCCACCCACAGTGCAAGAGGGTTCCCTTTTCTCCACACCCTCTCCAGCATTTACTGTTTGTAGATTTTTTGATGATGGCCGTTCTGACCGGTGTGAGGTGATACCTCATTGTAGTTTTGATTTGCATTTCTCTAATAATTAGTGATGTTGAGCAGCTTTTCTTGTGCTTCTTGGCCATCTGTATATCTTCTTTGGAGAAATGTCTATTTAGGTCTTCTGCCCATTTTTGGATTGGGTTGTTTGTTTTTTTGATATTGAGCTGCATGAGCTGCTTGTATATTTTGGAGATTAATCCTTTGTCAGTTGCTCATTTGCAAATATTTTCTCCCATTCTGTGGGTTGTCTTTTGGTCTTGTTTATGGTTTCCTTTGCTGTGCAAAAGCTTTGAAGTTTCATTAGGTCCCATTTGTTTATTTTTGTTTTTCTTTCCATTTCTCTAGGAGGTGGGTCAGAAAGGATCTTGCTGTGATATATGTCACAGAGTGTTCTGCCTATGTTCTCCTCTAGGAGTTTGATAGTGTCTGGCCTTACGTTTAGGTCTTCAATCCATTTTGAGTTTATTTTTGTGTATGGTGTTAGGGAGTGTTCTACTTTCATTCTTTTACATGTAGCTGTTCAGTTTTCCCAGCACCACTTATTGAAGAGGCTGTCTTTTCTCCATTGTATATTCTTGCCTCCTTTATCAAAGATATGGTGACCATATGTGCATGGGTTTATTTCTGGGCTATCTATCCTGTTCCATTGATCTATATTTCTGTTTTCGTGCCGGTACCATCCTGTCTTGATTACTGTGGATAAAGCTATTATAGATGTGCTTATTAATATGGCAGACCGCTGTTTCGTTATGCAGCTGTGGGCTCCCTCAGCACCCGTTGCTTGGAGTTACTGCCATCAGCTTCTTCTTGTTCCTGGCATTTGGGTGGCTAATGCACTATATGAAGATTCAGAGGCATTTAATAAGATGATCAAATGCCATGCTGAATTAATGTTTACAGCTTCTTGGCTTGGGCTTTCTAAATCTAGAAGTCCTTGGGACTGAAAACTAAGAAGTTATCTTGGTCCCCATGCTGTCTCTACTCACCCCCGTTATTCTTTTACAGTATGTGCCCTTGGGGACTCTTGCACCCTGCCATTTGGTTGCAGGGTGGATTCTAACCTGATGGGAGTTGTGAAATGTGCCATACATGTCACCAGAAAAGCTTTCCTTGTGGCTGGTAGGGCTGTGGTTCCTCCTGGATCATTGTGTTATTTCCAGATACCATGTTCGGCATAAGTGGCCAAACCCACCATTGTTAAAAGTGTTCTTTAGAACTGCACCTGTTGGAGCCTTTCTTACTCCCAGAAGAATCTGGGCCATTGTGTTTTAGGCTTATGATGTACTCCTATGTCGTAGGGTGATTTGGTTAGACTATAATTCCAAGGCTCTTAAGTTCTTCCAAATGTTATGCCTCCTTTTACTAGTGGACACCAGGAGGAAAGGACCTGGATGAGAGCCTCAGGGTTCAGATATACAGAATATCCAAGCTTCTCTTAGGAGTCATTAACTGAGTAAAAGAAAACTTGATTGCTATTCCAGTTTGGGATTTTTTTTTTCCCTATCAAAATAGAACTCTATTAAAAAGTTAAATCTATATATACATAGTGTAGTGCATTAGTTTTTTTACTGATGCCATAACGAATTACCATGAATTTAGCAGCTTAAAAACCCCACAGATTTATTACCTTCCAGTTCTGTGTGGAAGAAATCTGGTGTGGGTCTGACTGGGCTAAAATCAAGGTGTCAGCAGAATGTTCCCTTCTGGAGGCTCTAGGCGAGAGTGTGTTTCCTGCTCATTCCGGTTGTTGGCAGAATTCATTTCTTTGCAGTTGTAGGATCTCAGTGTCCAGTCTCTTGCTGGCTGTAGCCTGAGGGCTGACTCCTTCTAAAGGGTGCCGCCTTCTCTGGTTTGTGACCTTCTTCCTCCATCTTAAACGCCAGCAGTAGTGGGCTGAATCTTTCTCATGTCACATCTCTCTCATCCACGTTTCTTGCCTTTCCTCTTCTGCTTTTAAGAGCTCGTGGAATTAGATTAGATGGGACTGTGATAATCCAGGTTAATCTCTCCATTTTAAGGCCAGATGATTAGCAACCTTAATTCCATTTGCAGACTTAATCCTCTTAATTTACATGTTCTGGGGATTAGGATGGGGATATCTTTGGGGGCTGGGTATTATTATGCTTGTCATATATAGTTTCTTCAGAAAGCCCATAGTGCATTAAATTCTAGAGGTTACAATCAGGAGGAGGGGAACTGACATCTATTGAGCACCTATGGTATGCCAAGTACCATGCTAGACCTGCACGTGCATTAATTAGGCAAGTTCTATCCTCATTTGGGGGATGAGTTAACCGAGATTTGGGGAAATTAAGTAACTTGCCTAAGATCCAAAATTTAGTAAATGATAGAGCTAGGATTTGAGCCCAAGAGGGTAAGACTCCAAAGTCTGAATGCTGTTCTTTCTATCATTCCATATTGTTTCTCCTGGGATCTCAACCAAGAGCTTCAGAATTAGGCTTGTTTAAATATAAATGTTTCCTCTAGATTCATTAAAGTCTGTTTGAGATGTGAGCTGGAGGTGGAGTATAGATTACTCATTCTCCCAGACTCCTGTCTCCGATGAGCAGCAGAACCAATTTTATATCACTTATATCACCTGGGACAAGAAAGACAATTGAGGAAGCGAGGAAACTCTGTCTCAGGGCCTTTGGCCAAGCTCCAAATCTTTTAAGAGTGGCTTAAGGTGGAACCAGGAATCTTGTCCCTGTGGTATCCTATCCTGGGTGTTGGGAAGCTGGTTGAATTCCTTCCTCTGTTCTGCTCATCTCAGATGCCTGGGGCCCTGCAGGAGGTTGGCCTTGGGCAAGCAGTGTCTGCCCTCCCAGTTGACTGAAACTGAGGGGTTGGAGTGTCTGTGCCAGCCGCATCAGAACTGGAGGAGCTCTGCAGGAATTGCAGGGACCAGAGAGACAGGGTGGGGCAGAAGGGCATGCCAGGTTTGCTGTGGCTGTCAGCAGGTCCACAGCCGGAGGCCACCAGTTCTGTAAAACACCCCAGTGTTATGATCATTGATTTCCTGCCGATGCAGTTGGTTTGGGTCTGGGTAGGCTGTTGACGCTGTGGCCTTTGGGAGCTCACAGTTCAAGCCAGAGATATCTGGTTTCTGCCTCAGTTAGAAAGATCCCCAGAGACACGCAGTCCCATCCCTGAGATTCCTGCCACAGTAACAACTTGGGGAGGCTGTAGCTATTTCAGCCTCATATACACACACACGTACACTCACGTATACACTTTAAATATGTGATCGGCTTATGTCCTGCTTCAGTATTCTGGTTTTTACTTCCAATTTTGGTACCGCTCTGACGGACTAGCAGGGCACCACGGTTCTGTCTTTGCATGTTGATTAAAGTGACTCTGACAGATCAGGATTGCAAGGTGCTAACTTGCTTTTCAGTTCCGACTGATGGGGAATTTCTAATGTCTATCCTAATCTCTTCTCCCTCTTAGCTTCTGCATCAAGAGTCCGGAGCGTTGCAGGAAGTGGTGTTGGCATCTTTCTGTTTGCACCCGGGAGGGTGGGAGGCCCCAGGGAGGAGCCTGGGTGAGCAGACCCCTGGGCTCCTTTCTGCTGATGACCAGTGCCTTCCCACAAACCACCTGTATGTGAAGGTGCTGGGCTGCGGGCTCCTCTGTTTCATTTCAGCAAACACCGAATGAACGTCTACTTTGGATATCCAAGGGCAAACAATGACAAACCTCTCCCTCGATTAAAAAGGCAAATACAATAGAGTGTTGTAAATGCTGTGTGGGAGGCAGGGAAGTATAGCGAGTTATGGGGACACACAGGAAGGTGCCAACCCAATCCGGGCAGCGGATGGACAGGGAAGGCTTCCTAAAGGAACTGACATACAAGCTAGACATAAAAGCAAACCGGAGCTTTTTTCTTCAGGTGAGGGAGGATGTGTGTGTGTGTGTGTGTGTGTGTGTGTGTGTGTGTGTGTGTGTGT
>NW_021703774.1:47110744-47132923 GCF_005190385.1 Monodon monoceros | reverse complement strand
TGTGTGTGTGTGTGTGTGTGTGTGTGTGTGTGTGTGTGTGTGTGTGTGTGTAGGGGCCTCGAGACAAAGAGAAGAAGAGTTCTAGGCAGAATAAATGTCATGGGCAAAGGCCCAGAGGCCAGAGAGAATTAGGCAAACGAGAGAATTAGAAGCAGAGACGATGGGTGGGATTCAGAGTAGGATGGTGGATGGAAAGTGGAGAGAGATTAGCCTAGCGGGAACTGAAAAACTAGATAATCTATAGACCAAGTAAAGAAATTTGTGTTTCAACCTCAGGGAAACGGAGAGCTGCTGAACGAGTATAGAAGAGTAGTTACACAAACCAATTTGGCTTAAAGGAGATTATTTTAGCTGCGATGTGAAGAGTCACTTGGAGGAGGCAGCGCCATCAGGGAGGCTCATTACAGGGGTCTTAAGTGGAAAAAGCAGTAGCCTGACTTAAATTTCGGGATGGAGAAAGTGGGTGAATTGGAGAAGTATTTGGGAATTGCGAAGGATAGGACTTGGTCTTGATGACTGATTCAGTAGCGTTCAGGGAGAGGAAGTGGTACTAAGAATTCACCTAGATTTCTGCCCTAGGCAACCGGATGGATAGTACCACCTTCACAGCTACAAGGGCTGGAGAGGCAGAGCAGATGTGGGAGGCTGGGGTGGAGAAGATGAGTAAAGTGTGGACAGGTTGAATGTGAGGGGCTGTGGGATGGCCAAGCTGGAGCTTTCATTGGTGTTGACTCATTGGGCCTGGTTGGTTACTGAAATATGAAATACTTCTGTGTTGCCAATAGAGAGCCACTGCCCAGAGCAGCCCCTCATCCCTGTTCCCCTTCCACCACCGTGCTTGCCAGCCACTCAGACCTCCCCAAGATCTAGAAGCTAAACCGATAATGTCGGTCATATGCGGCATGACAGAAGGTCTCCTGTTCTGACTGGTTAGTGCCCTTGCCAGGGCCATTCAGTATTTTTTTTTTTTTTTTGCAGTATGCGGGCCTCTCACTGTTGTGGCCTCTCCCGTTGAGGAGCACAGGCTCCAGGTGCACAGGCTCAGCTGCCATGGCTCACGGGCCCAGCCGCTCTGCGGCATGTGGGATCTTCCCGGACCGGGGCACGAACCCGTGTCCCCTGCATCGGCAGGCAGACTCTCAACCACTGCGCCACCAGGGAAGCCCCATTCAGTATTTTTAACATCTCTCCTTGAAGACAGCAAAGTGTCCTGCAGGCAGTTGGTTGTAAAAGGTCAAGAGATCAGGGGAAAGAGAGGTCAATGGTCAGGAATACAGTTGGCCCTCCATATCTGTGGGTTCCGCATTCTTGGATTCAACCAACTACGGATTGAGAATATTCAAAAACATTTTTTCCAGAAAGTCCCAAAAAGCAAAACTGGAATTTGCCTTGTTGGCAACTATTTACATAGTATTTACATTGTATTAAGTATTATAAGTAGTATAGAAATGATTTAAAGTGTACAGGTGGATGTGTGTAGGTTATATGCAAATACTGTGCCATTTTATACAAGGGACTTGAGCATCTGTGGCGTTTGGTGTCCCTGGAGGTCCTGGAACCAATCTCCGCAGATACCGAGAGATGACTGTACTCTATTTGAGGTCATCAGCCTAAAGGTTGAAGCCTTGGAGTGGATGAGAGTCTTCAAGGAGAGTGTACAGAATAAGAAGAGGGGCCCCCCAGGGCTAAGGAATTTGGACTCGACCCGACAGGAAGTAAGGCGCCAACAAAGTATTTTAAGCAGAAGCATGAGGCAACTAATGGAACTCCCAGGGCCGAGAAGAGTGCCAAAGAAGTCTGATAAGGTCACTGTCCTCAGGGAGCTTATGCTCTAATTGGGGTAGGCAAGATAATACTGCCTCTTCAGAAGGAAACAGCTCACCGCATGTGGTGATTAGCACCATCCGGCAGTAAGTAGTTCTGTCCCACAGCATAGTCCGGAGCCCCCAGTGTGAAGGCTCTTCCTTCACCTGATGGTTAGGGTCAGCTGAGGGGCTTAGTCAATCCATTTGCCTTTGCTGGAATGCTCAGTAGTAGAGAGAGCGCCTCGGAACTGCATGACTTTTGAGTTCCCTTTCAAAGCCTAGATTCTTGAATAGGCGGAAAGGGTTCTCAGGAAAAGTAAAAGCCTTTGTATGCACTTAGCAGTTTACAAAACTCTTTGAGGTATATTCCCTCATTTCATCCCTTCAGCAGGTAAGTTAGAGCAGGGGTCTCCAACCCCTGGGCCACCGACCAGTGCTGGCCAGTGGCCTGTTAGGACCTGGGCCACACAGCAGGGGGTGAGCAGTGGGTGAGCGAGCGAAGCTTCATCTGTATTTACAGCCGCTCCGCATCACTCACATCACCGCCTGAGCTCCGCCTCCCCGGCATTAGATTCTCATAGGAGCATGAACCCTACCGTGAACTGCGCACGGGAGGGATCTAGGTTGCGCGCTCCTTGTGAGAATCTAATGCCTGATGATCTGAGGGGGAGCTGAGGCGGTCCCATCACCCCCAGATGGGACCATCTAGTTGCAGGAAAACAAGCTCAGGGCTCCCACTGATCCTGCATTATGGTGAGTTGTATAATTACTTCATTATATATTACAATGTAATAATAATAGAAATAAAGTGCACAAGAAATGTAATGCGCTTGAATCATCCCGAAACCATCCCCCCAGCCCATAGAAAGATTGTCTTCCATGAAACTGGTCCCTGGTGCCAAAAAGTTTGGGGACCCCTGAGTTAGAGGATATTGCAGAGATCAGGAACTGAGGCTCAGAGACGTTTGAGGTTAATAAGTTACGGAGCCAGGCTGCAATCTGGGTCTTTAGATCCAAGGGTTGGCTCTTTCACACTTCTCCCGTGGTTTGCAAACTGTGTTCCTTGGAGCCCTTCAGGGACTGCATTGGGTTACAGGTCTTGGGAAGCATCTAGGAGGCAGGGCTAGCTCCCAGCCTACCTCAACCAGGTTCTCAGGCATTTGTCAGCCTTTTAGATCAGCCTTCTTTGGAAGTTTTCTACCAGGGAAGCATTTCCCAGTGTGGGGAACCTACACCAGCCTGTCTTTAAGACTCCTCAAGGCACGTCTGTCTGCAAACCATCCCCCAAAGTTGGTGTTGGTCCTTTGTTTACCACACACAACACCTAGCAAGCCACTTGCTTTGTTCTAACCTTAACCCTTCGGCCTCAGCTCTGGCCTCTCCCCTCCGGACCTATGCTCTGTGGTGCCAGTTCTTCTCATCAGGATGTCTGTTTGCTTTCTGTCCCTCCACCTCCTCCTATAGACTCCTGGCACTCCAGACACTGGAAGAGTGAGTGTAAAAATTTACCAGCTTGGATTCTTTCCTGGACATGCATCGTTCCTGACCCTGTGACCATCAGCAGGATAGTTTGAGTATCTTCAAATTTTGATGGGCTTGTGTTTGGACACTTAGTGGCAGTGTTTTCCTGAAACCACTGCATCTCACGCATATCAATTTACCAATTCCCTCATCCTCAGAAACTGTACCTGCATTAAAACAATCCCTTTTCCATTAAAATATTTTTTTAAAAGGCTGCAGTTCGCCTTGATGCACTAGTAGGTATGTGTTAGAGGCTAAAGAGAAAAGACCCAGAGGCAAAGACAGTGATTTTGCTTCCTGATTATACAGCAAAATTAAGAATTAGTATTTCTGTGTTTTCCATTTCTGAGGACTGCCTAGAATTGGGTGGCAACTTCCTGACTCACAGTTTGTGAAATTCAGGCCTAAGCCTTTATCTTCTTCTCAAATACTTATTGAGCACCTATTGAGGGGCAAAGCGTAGTTCTAGATTATGTAGAGGATACAAAGATTTTAAGAAATGGTTTCTGCCTTCAAGGAAATTAATGGCCCTGGCATGGACTTAAATAATACAAGGAGGAGGGTAGGGATGGATAGATGGAGTGAGTACTGAGGGTGGCCTGAAAAATGGAAGTATTCAGATGATTTCAAGGTTCCAAGTGAGAACGCTGGTGTTCTGACAGGTGACCCTTGTGTATCCCACTCCAGAACTATGGGGGTTGATGGTAGAGTTCTTCTGGGGACAGAGGGCAGGAAAGGTCCAGCGAAAGAGAGCTGACACTGATAAATCAAGTCCTAACTGCTGGCGTGGTTGATGGTGGAGAGTTCTGGACTCAAGTGGGATCCTTGTGCCGAGACAAACTCAAGATATTTCAATTATGTGTTTTTGAAAATTTGATCATGAGTAGCTCTTGATTTCCTAGTCCCTGACAGACTGGAGCTGTGGAAGACAATTACCCTGGAACAGCTCACCCACCAGATCTACCACTGGGAGAGCACAGGCTCTGGAATCAGAGGCCCGGGTTCAAGTCCCTGCTCTTTTTTTCCCATTCTGCTGTGTTGGTTGCTTAACTTCTCCTGGCCTTAGTTTCCTTACGGTACAGAGGAGAAATAATGCCTGCCTTGCTGGATTGTTGAGAAGATGGGGGACAGCACAAGGAAAGTGCTTGGTGTATAATAGGCACTCAGATAAATAGTACTTCATTACTTTCACTGTGATCCAAGGGCTTCATAAGGGGATCGAGGCCACAGGTTGGGTGGCCTAGCACAGATGTCACATGTCACTCTCACAAGTGTCAGCATGGTGGAGTGAGGGTCTAGTGATCGGGATCCTCCCCAAAGCCTCTGGGATAAGCCTCTGAACCTTCTCTGTGTGTTAGTCCTATTTGTACACTGATAAAATGGAAGTGAAAAAAATCACAACGCTCAGAGTTGGAGAGGATTTTCCAATACAATGTAAAATAAAGGTATTTAACAGGAGAGGCAGCTGAGGCCTGGAAGAGGTGAAATGACACCGCAAAGGCAGAGCAGAAAATGTGGCCCTTGCCTCCTAGTAGAATGCTCCTCCTTTACATAGTTGCTCTAAAAATTGGTGACAGCTCGGAGGCTTGGGAGGTTAGTTCATGCATCATGAACTAACGATCCCTTTGGCTGGACCACACACACGTATCAGATTTATCATAGACAAATGCTGTTTTTATCAGCATCATTCAAGGACTTGTAGCATAAAGGTAGCATAAAATGGGGGTGGAGGGCTTCCCTGGTGGCGCAGTGGTTGAGAGTCCGCCTGCCGATGCAGGGGACACGGGTTCGTGCCCTGGTCCAGGAGGATCCCACATGCCGCGGAGCGGCTGGGCCCGTGAGCCATGGCCGCTGGGCCTGCACATCCGGAGCCTGTGCTCCGCAACGGGAGAGGCCACAGCAGTGAGAGGCCCGCGTATGGCAAAAAAAAAAAATGGGGGTGGAAAAGTGCTGTCTTCCCCTCTGTTTTTACAGCTTAGCTCCCTCTTTATCTTTGGTTTCTTAAGTGTTTCCCTGCTCTGACCTGACATTCACTCACTTGGTATTTATCCCATGTGTACAAGGCTTTGTGAGTTGGTGGGTACAAAGAAATATAAACAGAACTTGAGGGTCTTCCCATCTAGCTTACAGAGAAAACGTGAACAGTTGAAAAGTTGGATAAACAATATGGGAGAAAATAAAACTAAGCAAAACTGCAATGCACTGTATGATTTTCAAATGAGACATCTCTATTTATGGTTCCAATGCTAATTTATGGGTTGGTGCCTGTTGATGACAACATTTTCATCAGTTTGTTGTGAAATGAGAAAAACTAGGCAAGTAGTGAAGATTTTATAAGGCTCAGTTTACAGACGTACCTTGTATTATCGCACTTTACTTTTCTGCACTTTGCAAGTACTGCCTTTTTTATGAATTGAAGGTTTGCAGCGATCGCGCGTTGAGCAAATCTATGGGCACCATTTTTTCCAGCATTTGCTCACTTTGTGTCTCATTTTGGTAGAAATTCTTGCCATATTTCAAACCCTACAGTAACAAAAAGATTGTGACTTGCTAAGGCTCAGATGACAGTTCGCAGTTTTTAGCAATAAAGTATTTTATAAATTAAGGTATGTACCTTGCTTTTTTGGACTTAATGCTCTTGCACACTTAATAGACTACAGTGCAGTGTAAGCACAACTTTTATATGCACTGGGAAACCAACAAATTCGGGTGTCTTGCTTTACTACAGTATTTTTTTGCATTGCTATGTTACGATGATCTGAAACTGAACCCGTGATATCTCTGAGGTATTTGTTTTACAGGATTTTCTGAGATTATATGCTTCTGAAATTTTAGTGTTAAAATGCTCTTTCTTTTATAAAATGATGCGGTCTAAATAGTGGTAGTTGTTTTTGAAAGCCCATACTTAGAAAAATAAAAAGTTGGCTACATAATATGTTTCTTTTTGAAATTTTGCTCATCCTTGAAATTCAAAAGCAAGAGAATCTTTGGTGTGCACACCTGTCCAGAGCCAAGGGCAGGAGCAATTATGGAGTACTGGAGTGTTCAGGGAAAGGACAAACATCGATTTTGTTTGACAAAGGATTTGATAAAGTGGAAGGCTGTGAGGAATCTTCCCCTTGAGGGAGTAATGTGAGAAGAACTTTGGGGGTAAGATTGGAGGGTTCATTTAGGGTAATAGGAAGAAGTTTGGAAGCCTTGTCCATTTACCTGCTGGGCCCAGAAAAAATTCACCCAACTGGGGCTTCCCTGGTGGCGCAGTGGTTGAAAGTCCACCTGCCGATGCAGGGGACGCGGGTTCGTGCCCCGGTCCGGGAGGATCCCACATGCCGCGGAGCGGCTGGGCCCATGAGCCATGGCCGCTGGGCCTGCGCGTCCGGAGCCTGTGCTCCGCAACGGGAGAGGCCACGGCAGCGAGAGGCCCGCGTACCGCAAAAAAAAAAAAAAAAAAAAATTCACCCAGCTGTTACTACCATAACAACAGATCTCTGGCTTTCTTGAATTAACCAAGTCACTGTCCTGAACCCCTTACCCCAGTCACTGAATCAGTGACATGGTCCACCTGGTATTCTGGCTCTGGCCCGCCCTCTCACATGCTGATCTTTGACCTTGCCTTAACACTCACCTCTGGCCAGCAGTCACTCATTTCCAGTTCTGACCTCTTGTTTGCATCCCTGAGCACAACTCGGACTCGTTACTGGGTTGGACTGAACTCGTTCATTCTGGCCTTGTCCAGAGATATACACCTTAGGCAAGATGTACACCCTTGAGGGTAGCACCCTTATGGAGTTAGCCTCAGCTCCTGAGGAGGGCCCAGTGAGCAGTAGTGTGTAGGATGCAACACAGGGCAGATTGAGGGAATGGAAAAAGTCTCAGTAGAATACGTGACTGGGTGGAGAGGGAGGAACCAGTGGCCAAAGCCTGTGGGTGTGGGGCTGGGATGGTCACCGTTGATGAAAATAGGAAGAGAGCCTGATTGGAAGAGGAAAAGAATTTGATTTCAAAGTTGCTGAGCCCAGAAATGAGAAGGGAGATAAAGGGAGGCTGGAGGAGAAGGACCAGATCCATTTGGAGCCAAGAAGGATTCATGATCGAGAGCTTCTAGAGAGAGAGTGCATCACTGCTGCAGGTCCAGAGAGCATGGAGGAGGAGGACACTGGAGAGTGCAGCCTCATGTGAAGGCTGGAATTGGTGCAGGAAGGGCTGGGTAGACCATAGGGGGCTGGGGAGCCCATGGTAGACAAGATGAGAGACTCCGCTAACCAAGAGATCATATACTTGGTTTTGGCAAGGACCCATCCTTTCAGGACTAGAAGTCATCTTGCACTGTAGGTGAGCAGCCTGAGGGTGAGGGAGAGGTGTGCTTGTTTTGTGAGCCTCTGTGTGATTTGAGGTATTCCCTTGACACAAACCTCCACCTCCTTTGCTTGGTGTCTTCACGCCTTTCCCTGCCTCCCCCCCCTCCTCAGGGGAAAGCGGTCCTTGCTTCCAGGAACTGAGTGGCTGTAGGGCACAGAGAGGGTAGCGGCGACGGGGGCCATCCTTCTTTAGGTCTCTGCCGTGGGCTGCTAAGCGGGGCATCTATTTGAGCTTATTTATGTGTGTGGAGTTGAGAGCCCATGTTTTGCTTATTCCACCAGCTTCCCACGCTGCCAAGAAAGTGCTAAGCAGCAGAAATTCACATGCCCCCTCCACCCCCACCCCCGCTCTCCCTCACTCTCTTTCTGGTATTCTTCAGCTCCAATGGGAGCTAATATTTACCTGCTGCATTAGCTGTGGGGCTGTGGGATGTGACAGCTGGAGGTGGAGAGGACGTTTTTCTCTCTTCCTCCTCCACCTGTCTTTCCCTAGAAGTTTGAAAAGGGGAAAAATTGTAATTGTAATCTTCAGGACTGCCTGGTTGAGAATTCAGAGATAGCTGGGAAAAGTCGGGGGTCTTGTGTTAACTTCTCTACTAAAAAGCAAGGAGGCAAGATGAGTCTGCTGGGCAGATGGCTTTGGGGAGATGCCCTAAAGATTGGGTCAGCTCCTGGGCAGCCCGGGAAGGGGAGTAGCTGCCAGCCAAGGGATACTTTTTTACAGGTGAGGGACTACAGAGTTGGGGACTACAGGGCATGAATGACAGAATCTGAGGCATTACTTTGATGGTCTCAATTGGTGCTGGCCGGTGTGGACCACCCCTACAGGGGAGGCCGAACAGATTTCCCATGGCTAGGTACATAACTGCTTCCTACGCCTGGGACTCCGCCAGATGCTGACTCAGCCTCCATATTTACCTGCTCACCTATCAGGAGTCGAACATATGTAGTAAGTTGAACAAATGTCTGAGACCAGGAATAGGAGAAGTGTCTCAACTCAGCATGGCTTGTGAGTGATAGGAAGGTGAATAACTGGTGATGTTCTAAGACCTTGATACATTCCTGCCATGGGAAAGGAGGTTTCCCAGGGATGCTGGAGGAAGGGACACGTAGGGGAGATGGAGTAGGGATGAAAAGAGGAATCTCAAAGTTGGGAGCAGGTGGGGCTGTCACCCCATATAAATTCTGGGCATGGTGTGGGTCCACCTGTGTGACTCCCCACAGTGGACCAGTGCCCCTCCTCCACTCACTCCTCTAGCTGCCTTTTCCTGCCTTTCTAGCCGTTTACCAGAAAGCCTGCTCCTGTTCTTCAAACTGCTTTTTTGAGCTATGTGTCATGATTTTCTCTTGTCCCAGTTTGTCCTCACGTTGCTATGGTAGCTGACTAGGGGTCTCCAGTGGCTGGGGGTGTCTTGCCGGCAGGACATGAAGGCAGAAGACACAGGTGATCCTGGGATGGCACTTCTGGAACTCCTTGTACTACAAAGTCCCCTTTTGGCCTCCTCTGCCCCCATCGCCCTGCAGATCTCACAACCTATGCTTGCCAAAAGGCAAAAGCAAAAAAAGGAAGCAATAGTTACAGTTTTCTTTTTTTTTTTTTTTTACCGTTTTTTTTCTTTTTTTTTTTTTTTTTTGTACGCGGGCCTCTCCCGCCGCGTAGCAACAGGCTCCGGACGCGCAGGCCCAGCGGCCATGGCTCACGGGACCAGCCGCTCCGCGGCATGCAGGATCCTCCCAGACTGGGGCACGAACCCGCGTCCCCTACATTGGCAGGCGGACTCTCAACCGCTGCGCCACCAGGAAAGCCCTACAGTTTTCTTTTATTCTGGCCATTTCAGAAACAGCCTGGCAAGGCATGGGCTGCTTCCTTCAGGGTAAAGCTATGGAAGAGCTGAGATGGGTTGGCTGTTTGGGGGAAGAACCCCAAGAAAACACGTTGGATCTACTTGTCCCATCCACAACTAGGAAGAGAAAAGACAGTAGAGAGGGAGCCAAGATTTAGCCTGTGAAACCCACATCTAGGAAACATGCATAATTTGATGTGCTGTGGGCCCTTGGCCTCTGGGAGCTAAGCAGCCTCTAGCTGGGAATCTCAGAGCCCAGGAATATGCAAGTGTTTTTGAGGGTCCTGTATTTTTGGTGCATTGCATCACCACGTTAGCCTTTTCCTCTTTCACTTGGGTTTTCTATCACATCATGGCTATGTTTCACAAGATACATTTTAAATCACTTATTTACTCATCCATCTCTTCAACAAATATAGGAGAAATAATTATTGAGTACCTATTACAATTACTGAGTACCTATAATTATTGAGTACCTTTCAACTATGCAGATATAGCAGTGAACAAGATTGACAGTCTCTGCTCTCAAGTAGTTTACATTCTTCTGAGACAGGTCAACAATAAATAAATAAGAAAATACCAGATAGTAAAAAGTGGACGATTAACATAGGGTGATGTCATAGATGGTCTCTGGGTGGGTGGTCTAGGAAGGCCACTGAGAAGGTGGCATGTAAGCTGAGGTTGGAGCACCAGGAAGTAGTCACTATAGACAGATGGGGGAAGAGCATTCCCAGCATAGAACAATTAGCTTAGATGTCCTAGCGCAGAAGCAAGCCTGTGTTTAGAAATATCAAAGTCAGTGTGAGTGGAATGAGTGAAGGAGAAGGAGGTAGGAGATATGGTCAGATCTGAGGTCATCGTGTCAGATGCCTTAACATGGGCTATGTAGAGACTCTTGGCTTCACCTGTTTCTGGGACCTTTGGCTGCTTGTTCCAGCCCAGCCACCACTGTAGTGATTGGCCAACTTTATGCATGTAAAACTCGATAGCCCTTCACCTCATACTGTGCACTGCCTACCTCTTACCCTGGAGCTTGTCTATTGATGCTGACCCATGAGACACTTGGGACTCTTCTGGGCAACTGCAATTTGAAGAGAGAAATTAACTCTCTGAGTGATAACTTTTGACCAATAGGAGACTCAGCAGATGAATTCTTCCCCTCTGATGGACTGCCCCAATACACAGTTACCTGGGCTTTTAGCAGCAGCCAGCTTGGTAATACACCCTTGTATTGGCTCTCTCTTTCCCTGCCTTCCTTCCCTGTTCCCTCACTCCTGCTTCCATGTGATTGTACCTAAATCCTTGCCTCAGGCTCTGCTTTCTGGGGAAGCTGAGACAGACAGGCAGGCACTAGCTGATGGAGGGCTTTGTAGGACATGGTAAGAATTTTGCATTTCATTCTGAGAATTAGGAGAAGTAGTTAAAGAATATTGAACAGGGGAATGATGATCTGATTTTTTAAAAAGATGACTCTGATTGCAGTTGGGAGAATAAATTGAAGGGAGGCAGGAGCGGAAGCAGGCTGAGGAGTGTTGAGGTTATTGCCATAGTTCAGGTGAGAGATGGATGATGACCCAAACGAGAGTGGGGGCAGTGGGGGGCATAATCATGTGTGTCTGCGATGAGGGCAATCATAAGGCAAGGCTGCACTGAGATGGGTGCTGGGTGGTGGGTCAGATTGCTTTTAGTAATGGACTCACCTCTGCACAGCAGCCTTTATGCTTGGAATTCAAATATGTGGCTAAGCAAGATGACAGATTACAAGGTCCATAGATGGACCTTCATCTGTGTTGAGAGTAGAGAAGGCTCACCCTTGGGGAACACTGCTGGGGAGAACTGAAGACCTTTGCAGTCACCTCGGGATGGCATTATTCGAACTGCTCCCTGCTCAGGGGGAAGGAGTTTGGTTTCCCACTCTTGGCTGAATCAGAGTAGCCCTCCACTTTCATTTGTTTCATTTGTTTACACTTAGAGTGGTTATTTCTTTTGCAGAAAGTGATCCATGGCTAAAAGTGTAAGGAAATACTTCTTCCATTAAGGAGTAGTAATTTACCATAATAAGACCAGACTGAGTCTTAGATTCACAGAGCTCTCAGTTTCAAGTCCAGCTTGACCAGTTCCTAGTTATATGACCTCAGTCTAAGTTTCTCATCTTCAGTATGGAGATTAATAACACCAAATGCCTGGAGTTGTTGTGACGATGAAACGATTTAGGTGTATCACCTGCCTGATACATGCTCTTTTTCTCCCGTCACTGCACTCACGATAAATTAATCCCATGGAAGATGCAGTTCAGTGGGGTTGAATTGAGATGGGTTCAGCCGTGACCCTCATCTGGCAGACCACTTTCCAGGGTTTAGTCCGGAGATTCTGGAGTTTGTGCCAATTAAAGGAGGTAATAGATCCTTACAAAACATTCCTCTGGTGATATTTAGGAGGCTGGAATCTAGCCCTTTCTTCTGAGAGACTCCAAGCAGCCTCCATCTATGAATAACTGTGATGGTGCCCCTGTGAGATAATTTGAGACAAGTGTTTTCAATCCATTTTATAGACGGAAGATTGTAATACTTTAGGCAGTTGTGCCTTCCCAATTTGCAATCAAAAGCTAAGGCATTTCCCCCTCCATGCTCTCTTCTTCCCTTTACTCAACTAAAAATAATACTGGCGCTTGCAGGAGAAATCGTCAGTTGCTAACAGTGGCTGATGTGAACAACTCATATGAACCTCAGACCCATCGTAGATGTAATAATGTGGCTTCTCTGAAATCACAAAAGTACTTTCTGTTTATTTTAGAAAGTATGGAAAAGCACAAGAAGAAAACTTAGGTTATCCACAATCCCATCACGTACAATTAATCACTCACATTGGATCAGTATTCCTGCATCTATAATTCATCACTAACATTGGATCAGTTTCTCCCCTGCTTCCATGCATTCATATGAGCAGCCACATACATATACCTAAATACAGTTTATTGTACTCAGTGGGGATTGTAGTGCATACATATTGCTTTTGTAACTTGCTTTCCTAATAATATACTGTGAGCAATTTCCTGTGTCATTAAATGTTATTTTCCCATACGATTTATTTTAGCCTATGATCTTAAATAATTGTCAGATATTTCACTGTATGACTGTATCATAATATGTTAACCAGTTCCTTATTGTTATTTTGGATTGTAGCTTTTTATGTTCGAATTAATAATCCCATGGACAGTTTTACAAATGCATATTTGTGTGCAAGCTCTGTGATCTCATAAGGGTAAATTCTTAGAATTATTGGGGCATAGGCAATGCATATATTTATGACGCTTGAGAAATATTGCCCAATCTCCCCCAGGAGAGTTTGTACTAATTACACCCCTGCTAGTAGTGTATAAGATCGCCCAGATCTTTGCCAGCTCTGTATTTTATTTTATTTTAATTAATTAATTAATTAATTAATGGCTGTGTTGGGTCTTCATTGCTGCGCATGGGCTTTCTCTAGCTGCAGCGAGCGGGGACCACTCTTCATTGCGGTGCCCTGGCTCCTCTTTGCGGTGACTTCTCTTGTTGCAGAACACGGGCTCTAGGCACGCCAGCTTCAGTAGTTGTGGCTCGCAGGCTTTGGTAGTTGTGGCCCGCGGGCTCTAAAGTGCAGGCTCAGTAGTTGTGGCGCACAGGCTTAGTTGCTCCGCGGCATGTGGGATCCTCCTGGACCAGGGCTCGGACCTGTGTCCCCTGCAGGCAGATTCTTAACCACTGCACCACCAGGGAAGTCCCCTCTCTGTATTTTAATTAGTAAGAATATCTCCTGAACTTCTCTTAAACATTTATTTGAATTATGATATAGTTCAGACATTTAGTATAGAAAATAATTAAGAAACATCCATATACTTAACACGAAGATTAAATGGATCATGGTATTTGCCATATTTACTTCCTCTCTCTCCCATTTTTAAAGAAATAAAATGTTACAGGTGCATGTATGTACCCTCATCCTTATCCATAGCTCCAGAAGTCACCACTTTTCTGAAATTGATATTTCATTACCATGTGCATTTGTGTAAGTTTACTACATATGTATGTTTTCATAAACTATGCATGTTAAGTTTTGTGAGTTTTAAGTTTTATATAAATGGTGTATGGAATGTGCCCTTTTGCAACAAAGTGAACATTTATTTTTAAGATTTACCAGTGTTATTACACAAACACCTAGTTCATTATTCACTTTCTGCCTACACCTGCACTGTATAAATAAATCACAGGTTGTTAATTTACTCCCCTTCTGAGGGGAGCTGGGTTGTTCCGATGCTTTTGCTGTTATAAGCAATGTGAAAATGATCAACCTTGTCCATGTCTCCTTGGGCACATGTGAGATTTTTCTCTAGGGTAGGTGCCTGAAAGTTTAATTACTGAGGTTTGGAATGCACATTTCCAACTTTATCAGGTGTCACCACATTGCTTTCCAGAGTGACTGTGTCATCTGCCCTCCCACCATGTGTAGGGTTCCCATTTCCATATATCTTCCACAACACTTGAGATGATCAGAATTATTAAAATTTGACAAATCTGATGGGTGTAAAATGAAATCCAATTACTGCATTAATTGCATTTCCTTCCCCCCATTACTAACAAAATGGAGCATTTAACATGTTTATTGGGCATTTGGATTTCTTCTTAGGTGAATTGTAGGTTCATATCCTTTTCCCATATTTCTATCATGTAGTTTGTGTTTTCTTCTTATGATTTGTGAGAGTCCTTACAAACAGATATGATTTGTGGGTTGTAAAATATCTTCTCCCTCACGTGGCTTGTCTTTTTCACTTTGTCTATGGTGCTTTTTGTCACAGAGTTGTTAATATTAGTGTGGTAAAATTTATCTGCTTTTTTCTTTGTGATTTTTGTTCATTTTGTCTTATTTAAAAATTCCTTCCACAAACTGAGATAAAAAGAAGTCATTTGTATTGTTTTTTAATAAATTTATTTATTTTTGGCTGCGTTGGGTCTTCATTGCGGTGTGCGTGCTTCTCACTGCAGTGGCCTCTCTTGCTGCGGAGCACGGGCTTTAGACGTGTGGGCTTCAGTAGTTGTGGCACGCGGGTTCAGTAGTTGTGGCACATGGGTTCAGTAGTTGTGGCACATGGGCTCTAGAGCGCAGGCTCAGCAGTCTTGGCGCACGGACTTAGTTGCTTCGCGGCATGTGGGATCCTCCTGTACCAGGGATCGAACCCGTGTCTCCTGCATTGGCAGGTGGATTCTTTTTGTTTTAATATGTATTTATTTAATTTATTTATGGCTGCGTTGGGTTTTCGTTGCTGCGTGCGAGCTTTCTCTAGTTGCGGTGAGCGGGCGCTACTCTTTGTTGCGGTGCGTGGGCTTCTCATTGTGGTGGTTTCTCTTGTTGCAGAGCATGGGCTCTAGGTGCACGGGCTTCAGTAGCTGTGGCACGCAGGCTCAGTAGTTGTTTCTCATGGGCTTTAGATTGCAGGCTCAGTAGTTGTGGCACACAGGCTTAGTTGCTCCGCGGCATGTGGGATCTTCCCGGACCAGGGCTCGAACCCGTGTCCCCTGAATTGGCAGGCAGATTCTTAACCACTCCACCACCAGGGAAGCCAGGCAGGCAGATTCTTAAGCACTGCACCACCAGGGAAGTCCCTCATTTGTGTTTTTTTAAACTACAATTTTTAGTTTTTCTTGTCACATTTGGCTCTTCTAATTCATCTGGAATTAATTTTTGTGTGTAGAGGTAGGCTCTAATTTTATCTTTAATCTCCCCCCCACCCCCATGATTAGTCCTTTGTCCCATTAGTCACCATTTAGTGACTAGTCACCTTTGTCCCATTAGTCACCATTCAGTGACTAGTCAATTTGTTTCCACTGTTTCTGGGCATCTTTTTTATTCCACTGGTCTAATGGTATATCCCTTTCACCCCTCTCTCACTAATTTAGTTTTTTTAGCTTTGTGGTTTTCATATATTAGGGTAAATCCTTTCCACACCCTTGCCAAATTGTCTTGGATATTGGCCTTTATTCATTAATATGACTTTTAGGATAAGCTTCTTGTATTTCATTTTTAAACTGGGATTCTGATTGAAACTGAATTTATAGTTTTATTTGAGGGAGGGTTGCAATCTTCAAGCTATTTTTCCAGCCCTGAACATGACATGTTTCTTCCGATGCTTGAATCTTCCTTAAAGTCCCCCAAGAGAGTTACAATTTTTTTCTCTACATCTTTTACTGCACATCTTGTTATTTGATTTGTTTTACAGTTTTGATGCTATTGCATGATGCCTTTTTATCATTGTAGCTTCTGGTTCTTTGTTGTAGTTGTATCAGAATTTGTACTTTTGTGTGCTTATTTCATATCCAGCATTCTCGCAGAACTGTCTTATTACTTTGAATGGTTTTCCCCCTATAGGCTGTCATATTTTTTATGTAGACAGTATCAATTGTGAATAATGACAGCTTTGTTTTTTCCTTTACAATCCATATGCTGTTCCTTTCTTTTTCTTTACTTATTACACTGACTAGTACTTTAAGTACAACAATGAATAGAAACATTTTTAGTGGGTGTCCTAGTCACATACCTCACTTCAAATATATGGTTTGACTTCAAGTCTGTACTCCTTCTGAACAATACCTTACCTCTGGTCATCCTTCCTACCTTACAAGGCACTGTTGTCTAGTGATGTGCCTTCGTCGTGTGTGTGTGTGTGTGTGTGTGTGTGTGTGTGTGTGTATTCACAAGTTAAACTATCTCTTTTATCTGTCATCTATCTGCCTATCTGTCTATCTTTAGTTTACATTTGTCCTCATGTTTACCATTATTTTTTGCTCATCATGCCATTTTCTTGCATGGCAGTCTTTTCTTCCATTTAAATGTCCTTCTTGAGGAATATTGTATAGTACTTATTTCACCTGAACTTGAGTGGTAAAATCTTCTTTATTATTCTGAGAAAGGCTTTATTTCAATCTCAGTTTTGAGTAACAATTTACTGAATATTTTTTGCACTTGAAGGTATTATTCTCTCATTTCTAGCCTCTAGCATTATAGCTGATTATTGAATTGTTGTTTCTTTAGGCAATCTGTATTTTCTCTCAGGATGCTTTTAAGATTTTTCTCTTCATAATTTTAGAACTTTTAATATTTCACTAAAATGTGTATAGGTTGGATTTATTTTTCATCCTCCTTAGAACTCATTGAAATTCTTGACTCTCAGGATTTATGTCTTTCATTAATACTGGAAAATTTAATCTTTAGTTCTTCAAATACTGTCTTTCTCCATTATCTCTTTCTAGAGCTCCCATTAGATATATTTTGGATCTTTTTAATCCGTTCTCCTTTTCTCTTACCTTTAATCATATTTTCCATCTGTTTATCTCTCTGTGCCGTATGCCCAGATTCCTCGAATGTGTCTACCTGTTCATTAACACTCTCCCTAGTGTATCTAACCTAATAATTAACTTATCTACTGCCTTTAATTTCAAAGATTAGCTTTTTCATTACAAAAAATTGTATTTGTCACTTTAAACTTTTTTTTATTGTATCCTATTAATGTCTGTCTTTATATACCTTTTCTATTATTTCAAGCTCTAGTGCTCTAATTATCTTATTTATTATATCAACTAAATTTCCCTTATAGTAGATTGTTTCCTTGTGTGAGTGAAAAGTTTTGATTGCAAGCTCATGTCTAATGATGCTTGTTTTTCCTATGGAAATACAGTAGAATCTGGGTTGTGAGAGTAGCCTCATAGAATGGTTTTGTTTAGTTCTCTTATTTAACCCAGGAAAGTTACGAGGACTGGTTTTTACTTTGGCTTAAGGATTTCTGAACCCTCCTGAACATGTGATATGAATTCAGCTCATAAATTCATATAAGATATACAATGTTGGGTTTTGTTTGGGTTTGGGATTTCTCAGGGTTTTGCTTTTCTCGCTCACTCAGAGATAAACGCTTCTTCACCATCTCCTTTTGCTATAGAGTTGACTTTTATGCAGTTTATTGTTTAACTGACAGTGCAGTCCTTCAAGTGTCCCAGCTTAATGCAGAATCTTAGTTTTAACTTCTGTTCACAGGTGCTCTTAAGACCTTATCTCTTGCTCTTGAATGGGCATTAAAACCCATCCATTAAATCCTCTAGGTTACCAGGACTAATCACTGCCCATGGGACAGCTGCAGTCTCAGTTCACATGCTTAGTCCTATGTTTTTCATTTCCTCCTAGGGATTTCCTTTTATGTTTTGCAAGTTCAGCAATATATGTTTTAAAATATATTTGAAAATATATTTCTGTACTTTAGTTTTCTAGAAATTTTTAGCAAGAGGTTTTTTCTTATTCTGCCATGTCGCTAGTACTGGATCCTTGAATGACTTTTACAAAGAGAATTCACTAAAATAGGAAAGCATAAGATATTTCCTGGGGGCATACACAGCATCCTTCAAGACTTGTAAGTGTGATGTTCCTAATGGAGAGGTTACTCAGTGCTGGACTGAGTGTAGAAGAAGATTTGAGGAAGGAAGTGGGGGAGGAACAGTAGTGCATTAATGGACAATTACTTTCTGCCCCCTCAGATGGTACTTGAGTGTTTAGCTAATGGCAGTTCACTTAGAAAAGTGATCATTGACAAGTCCTGGTAAGCAGCTTCTAAAAATACCTTGCCTGAAGTGATTGAGTCTTTTTAGGGAATAAAAGATCAGAATCTGGAAGCAGGGAGATGGTTCTCAAGTTCTAGTGAAAGTAAATTCTAAAAGCAAAGTGGGAGCCACAGGAGGTGTTGGGGAAAGGAGAGATTGAAGGACTCAAGCTCTCCTCTAAATTTAAATGTTAGAAGAGGAAGCAAACAGAAGGAGAAGCAGGGGTGAGGGTGTAAAGGACTGAGTTGAAAGCATGCGTGTAGGAGTTTTCACTGAAGACAAAGCCAATTTGTGGGGGGAAACCTATTCTCCGTGGGGCCTGGTAACCACATTTCTTAGCATCTGAAGTATTAGGAGAAATGCCACTTGCCTGAGATCCATTTGCTAAGCCTTAAGCAGATGACACTGGATTACGGTCACTCTCATGCTTCAGCCTGAGTTCTCCCTTTGGTCTCTGCTCGGAATATGTCTCATATTGAGGTGTGGATCCCCATGTAGGGCTCTGAGGCCATTAGAAAACCACATGTGCAGCTCCGAGTTCACTCTGGCCCCCAAAGGCTGTGTCTTATCAGATATGAGGGAGAGAAGTGAAAGACAGTGCCGGTGTGGCAAGAGCATTCTACTGGGAGTTACTGCGTTCCTGGTTCCAATGCTGGTGAGTCGTGTGGTCTTGAGGAACGCATTTAATTATTCCATACCAGCGGTCTCAACCAGGGGCAGTTTTGCCCCTCAAGGGACGTTTGGCAAGTGGAAGCATTTTTGATTGTCACAACTGGGAGGTGCTTCTGGAATCTATTGGTAAGGAGCCAGGAATACTGCTACACATCCTACAGTGCACAGGCCCGCCCACCATGACGAAGAATTGTCTGACTCAGAAATGTCGATAGTACTGTGGTTGACAAAACCCTGCTCTACCTGACTCTTCTCACATAAAAAGGAGGGGTTAGAAGAGGAGGCTGGTATGTGTGTGGCTAGACTAGGTAAGCTCTGATATTCAACTTGCACTCCCTATCTAACACAGACCACTTCTATCCATGTCACATCCATAGAAGCATGAATCAAATGAAGTGGGCTAAAAACATACCTCATTTTCTGCCAAAAGAAGAAAATTGTGTCCTCAGAATGCTGGGAGCTTAGCAGGTTCACAGCGACTACTGTGTTTGCCTCCACACTTGTCCCTGTGAAGTAAGAGCCAAGGACTGTCTTCTTTGAGCTGAACTGCTTGTCTGCAGAGCAGGTTTATCACTTCTAGCTATTCCCACGCAACCTTCCCAACATGGCACAGATCCTAAGAAGTCCATGTCCTGGTTGTGTCCGTTTGGCTTCGCATATAGTTACCATCCACTCATTCAATCATTCAATAAAATATGTGTTTTGTACCCACCAGGCGTAAGGCAGTGCATGAATTGTGTGGAAAATGAAAGGACGGATAAATGAAGCCCCTTGTAGTGTAGTGGGGAGGAGGGCTCCATACACCACAGTGTCTGAGGCAGGAGGCCATAAAGTGCCCAAGGTTCTCAGAGGAGAAGGAGATCATGTTGTGTTATGATCACAAAATGCTTTGCAGAGGAGGTTTGGCATGAGCTAGGCTTTGAAGTCTGGTTTTTTGACAGGTAGGTACAATAGAAGGGGGACAGAAGGGAGAGAGAAAATGAGAAATGATATGCAGGAGGACTTGCGTTTGTGGAAGGTGTGTATTTCTGTGTCTGTGGACTGGCGAGAGTCCTGCTTCATTGGAGCAGGCAGTGAGAGCTGCACAGGCGTAGGAGGTATTGCTGGCAGCGTAGATGTGGCAGGGCATCTTGTTTAGTTCTGGTCCTTGAAACAAGGAGTTAAATGGGATGACATTTAAGTTTGCATACAACCCTAAGATTATAAGGTCTCGTGATTCCATAGTTATATTTGTTAGGCACTAGAAAGCTCACCTCTTCATTCAATAAATAAATGTAATGTTTTTTCAGCAGACAGTGTGCTAGGCACGGGGAGTGCAACATTGAACAAGCTCTTGGATTTTGCTGCGCAGCAGGCTGGGGATAGGGTCAGAGTTGGGTTATGCAGTGAACACTTGTGGTAGAACCTGGAAGAGGAAGATGGGTTGGGAGGCTCTTCCCAGCTTCTGAGGAGGTATAAAAGTCTGACCTTGAGAGGTGGTGGTGCACATGGAATGAAAGGAAGCCTGTGAAAGTGGAATAGAAAAAAAACTGACAGGACTTGGGGAAGGGTTGGTGGAGGAGATGGGCAAGAGGAAGAATCAACTTTGATTCCAAAGTTTCGTGCCTGAGTTAGGGGGAGACTGTGGTGCTGCAGTCAGAATTAGAGACCCGGGAAGGGGCTGATTTGGAGGGAAAGATGATGAGTTGATTTTTAAACCAGTTGATTCACGGCGCTTTCAGGCCATTCAGGTGGAGGAGCCTTTGAGCAGCTGTGAATGTGGTACCACACTTTAAACAGAACAGGCCAAAGGAAAAGATGGGGGAATCTTCCATATATTAGCTGTGGTTGAAGCCATCTGGATGGATGCAATCACCAAGAGAGAGGGTCTACATAGAGAAGAGGGTAGGGAACAGTCCGTGAGAGATGCGTACCTTTAGGAGGAAGAAAGGGAAGAAAAGGTGAAGAAGATGAAGGGGCAGCGAGGGAGGTGCGGGGAGAACAGGAGATTGGAGATGCTCCCAGAGGGGTCTGGGAAGCAGGGAGGCGGGGTAGCCAGTTCCTGCTGAGCTCCGGATGCAGCAGAATGTGTAGACACCCTGATAGCCTCCAGGGAAACAGACTCTGGTTTTAAAAATCCCTTGGAACGTATTTAGCTGTAGAAGTGTTGAGACACCTGATCATTTTATCACTTCTCAGGGCCTCAGCCGGGGGGGGGGGGGGGGGGGGGGGGGGGGGGCGAAAGGGGGAGGAGAAGGCTCTCCAGTGAGTCTTCCCTCCTGTGTGTGCGGAGTTGTGGTGAAGAGGTTTGCTGTGAGGGAAAAGCTGCTTGATTTGTTTTATGGTAGGTACCAGTGTGGCAACAAGGGGACTTTAGAAGCTACAGCCTTTGGCCTGAGAGGTATCCCCCCACCGCGAAGACACTGGGGACTGTCTGTGATGGATTTTGTCCATGCCATCCCGTTCCCCACAGCCTGGATGGCTGTGTGGACATAGCTCACGCAAATCCTTCAGCTTTCCTCCGGGAATAGGGACTTCTCATGTTTTTATTTTTGGTTGTGGAGGAGCCTATGTGCCCACTGCCTGACCCTCACTGACTCTAGAGTGACCCTGAGCTCTTCCACTGTGGGCCCTTGAAACCATTCTTACCCAGCCTCACCGTTCAGGCCACACTTGCTCCTTCCGTGTGGCTCTTGCAGTGAGAGGGAGGTGTGGGATGTGACCTCTGGCATCAGGCAGGTCTAGCTCCAAGTCTAGCTCCGCCACATACTCACTGTGTGATCTTAGTTTAGGGACATCGTTTCTCTGATCTCATCTGGAAAATGGTTGAAGCCTCTGAGGATTCTTAAGCAGATCAAATGAGGTAACACATACACGGTGATTAGTTAGACCTTCCACAAATGGTAGGTATTGTTAGGGCTTTGAAACTTTTTCTTTCATTTTTCTGCTTCACTCTCTTTTCGTTGAATTGTTTTCAGAATTTCTTTCCCTCTCTTCCAATGTTTTCCACTTTAAAAAAAAAAAAAGCAATTAATTTGAAGAAAATTATAACCTAACACCCCTTAGCCAGCCCCTGTCTGGCTCCCTAGGCAAATGAAGGGCCTTGAATGCTTTGACTGTTCTGGTATAATTCCCTTTTGGAAGTAAGGAGCTGTCTTTTGGCATCACCTATAACGCCTGGTATCTGTCCTTGCAAATATCACAATAATACCACCTACCGTGTGTGACACTCTTAAGTTTACAAAGCCTTTTCACACACATCATCTCAACAAGCTCAGCACCATTTTGGGAGCTGGGTCTTTCACTCCAGAGAGCTGGTGACTGTCTTCATTTTTTAGGTGTGTGTGTGTGTGTGTGTGTGTGTGTGTGTGTGTGTGTGTGTGTG
>NW_021703774.1:46989787-47110734 GCF_005190385.1 Monodon monoceros | reverse complement strand
GTGTGTGTGTGTGTGTGTGTGTGTGTGTGTGTGTGTGTGTGTGTGTGAGTGCGCATGCGTGAGCGTGAAGGATAGCTTCCTTTCTTTTAACACAAAAAGCTAAAGTTTCAAAGTAGGTGGGGTGTGGGTTAAACACTGTTCTAAATGGCAGGCCTGCTGTTCGTGGGGAGGGAAAGTGGCCTGAAAGTTTAAAAATAACCTGAACATTATAGACTCCTGTGAATTCTACAGCCTGGAGCACCGTGAGTCTGTGGGTGTCTTACCTGCTGGAGGGTAGGCAGGGAAACAACAAGTTGAAAGGCAGGAGGATTTAAGTGCGCTGAATCCTTTAGTGGCACACGTTGGCAGCAGAAGTATTCGTAGGAAAAAACTTCAAGCCAAACCGAGTGATCAGGATCGATATTCCTGAATGGTCGGAATGGCACTAGCCTTGGATTTCCTGAACACAGAGCACTGGCTAATATTTGGGTCTGCAGTGCTGTGTACCCTCCTTCTCTGCAGCTGGGCGTCATCTCCTCTCCCTTTCTCCCTTCTCTCCCTCAGTGACCCCTCCAGAGTTGGGCTGAAAACTTTTCCAGATAGCTACCTAGAGTGACCCACCAGGGAGCTCAGGGGCTGGGGCATTTGGGGTAGATTTGGCCATTCATTGGATAACAAGTAAATGGGATAGAAAACCATGTTCATCATGAGTAAACAGTGCACACTGATATACACTTTGGATTTTGAGAAGTTTTGGAGAGTTTGAACAGTTTTTGAAGGAGGACTCAGTTCTTGCATGGCTTATGCCTGGGGATGTAGCAATGCAGAACTGAGGCAGGTCAGGCTAATAGTACCAGCGTGGATTGGAATACAATGCACTTGACAGTCTCTTTCCACAGTTGGTCTGTCAGTAGTCTCCTGAGATTCAGATGGCAGGCGCTATTGCTGTCATTTCCGCAGGTGGGGCACTAAACCCAACCAGGACTGAGGGATAATTCTGTCTTGCCACACACACACACACATAACTCGCTTATTCTGGGGTCTCTCAGAACCTGCTGTAGTGTCTGGACATTTTCTTGCCTCTTGGAATTGTAGGATCATCATGACAATAAGTGACCACCCCAAATCTCTATTAATGATATCAGTGAGAGGCCGTACAGTGTGGTGGTGAAGATAATGGATTTTGGAGTCAAACAGACTTAGGGTTGATTTTCTGTGATGTCATTCACCACCTATCTGACCTTAAGTGAAATTATTTAGTCTCTTTCAGTTTTGCTTTTCTTATGTGTAAAATGCAGATTAGAATAATACCTACCACATATAATTATTCTGAGAAATAAGGAAAGTAAAGGGCTTAGGACAGTGCCTTGCACATAATATGTATTTAATACCTATTGCAATTAGTATTATCACTAATTAGTACTTTTCTTTGTAATTATTCTTTGCTTGCTTGACGCATGTCCCTTTTTCTCTTTGTTTTTTATAGTCCTGGAATTTTTCATATGAAATTATGACTTATTGGAGAACAGAGATTATTTTAACAAGGGGAAAATAGCATCATAGGAAGCTTTGGGTGATTATATTAATACGTGACCACTTTACATCTGGTAGAATTTCTTTGAAGAATGTGATTGAGTGATGGGGCGATTATGTGAAAAACAAAACAAAACAAAAACGAGTTTTTAATGGAAAGGGCTGTATAGTGAGTATGTCTGTGTGTGTCCAAGGGACTGGCTTGTTAAGGGTATTAGAGAGGAGTATTTCACAGATTCTCTCTTTTGATTGAGAATTACATTTCCACCTTTCACATTTTAAATGACACATTAGGAATATTTAGAAATCTTCAAAAGAGCTTATAATTCTTCACCTTTGAATGTACTGTATTTTTAAGTCTGTCTGAAAGCTCTCAACAGCATAGGAAGATTCCTTGTATATGTTTGGACACGTGACTGGCAGAACTTGAGATCAGATCAGAAGCTAGTGCGTATGTCTGCATACAGTCAAAAGTGTGTGTGTCTCTTTCACATGTAATTTTTTTTTTTTTTTTTTGCAGTACGCGGGCCTCTCACTGTTGTGGCCTCTCCCATTGCGGAGCACAGGCTCCGGACGCGCAGGCTCAGTGGCCATGGCTTACGGGCCCAGCCGCTCCGCGGCATGTGGGATCCTCCCGGACCGGGGCACAAACCCGAGTCCCCCGCATCGGCAGGCGGACTCTCAACCACTGCGCCACCAGGGAAGTCCTCACATGTAATTCTTCATAAGGGAAAGAGGTGTATGATGGTGACATTTGCCTTTTTTGTAGAGAGAAGAGATAGAACCAGTTAATTCTGTAGTCGATTTTTTTTTTGAAGCAGAATTTTATTCTGCTATGTTTTATTTTCTGAGGAAAGGGATCTGAAAATATTCTCTATGTAGGGATCTGAATGTCTCTTTTTAATAACTGATTCCCCAAACCTTAATTCAACTACATTTTTAAAGAGCAGGAGATATTCCTCGTAGGGGAATGAGCCCCATAATTTATGATGGATAAAATGAGGGTGAGGCTGTTATTGTGCTGGAAAAGGTCCCCCTGAGTTAGAGTCACCTGATCTCCTACGCGAGAGGTAAGCATCCCTTCCTATTAAGGGGAGGATGAACACTCAACTCAGAAAGATCAGCTTGGAAACATCAGACAACAGAACAGAGACTCAAAGTCAGTGGCAGAATGTGTTAGGAGAAGGGCAGCCCCTCAGACAGGGACCAGCTACCTGGTTGATGCCAAAGCTCTTTTCACCAGAAAGAGTTGCAGGAGACCCAATCATTCATTCGTCGACTGTGTATTTAGTAAAGGCCTGCTATGAGGATAATATCATGCAGGCACTCTAGGTAATAATGAAGGAGAATATATGTCTTCCGTACTTGAGAAGCTTATACCACAGTGGAGGAGACATGGCATGCCTAACTGCAAACTTAAATAGGAATGTACTGTTGAAGTTATATCCATGGCAACAATGACAGTGAGTAAACAGGGTACTGTGGATGAGCGATACAAAAGCTCTGTGAGTTTATAGGAGGTAGAGATCACAGATTGACTTGGAGAGGTTATGGAAGTCTTCATCGCAGAGGCAGAATTGAACTGAACCACACACCTTGAGGGATACCTCGGAGTTGGGGAAGCAGAAAAGAGGAAGCGTGTGCTTGGGTCAGTCCGAAGCAGGTGCTGTGAGTAAGAGTTTTGAGGTAGGCGTGGGCACAACGTGTTATAACTATGTTAATGCTCTGGTACATGGGTAGATGGTGTTGGAAAGGTAGGTTGAATTCAGATTGTCTTGAGTTGTCAGGCTAAGGAGTTTGGCCATGTTTTAGGCAGTGAGGAGCCACTGAAGTCAAGTGATTGACAGGGAGAATGATGTCACCTGGGTAGAAAGTGGCATTTTTGGAGGGGGAGCTTGCTTTGAAGGAATTATAATGAATTCACTTTCAAGTACATTGAGTTTGAGAGGATGGTGGGTAGCCCAGTCGGTACAGAGTTACCCATTACTTAATTGTGCATTTGGCTATGGAAATGAGGTGAAAGGTACGGGATAGAGGCTAGACGTGGAAGTAGAGGATAGTTGAAACTGTGGGTAAGGACATGACCCCAAAGGGAGAGAAGTCAGAGAGAAGGTCAAGGGGTTGAGGACAGACCCATGGGGCCTCCCACGATAAAGGGACAGGAATAAGAGGAGTAAGAGAAGGACCGGGCAGTGAGGTGGGTCCTTCTCTTACTCTTATTCTGGGAGGGGTGGAGACTGGGATGCTAAGGGGCGGACCTCTGAGAAGAAGGGGAGGTCAGTGGTGCCAAACCCTGCAGGATGGTCCAGGAGAAGGAGGGGAAAACAAAGACCATACAAGGTCAGTGGGGTCTTCGTGCAGTTTCTGGGGGTTGGAAGGGGCAGAACCAGTATGGTCTGCTCGGATGCACGTTTCAAAGCTGGCCTCAAGTCCATATCATATGGGAACGCCTTATTCACTCTGATTATTTTATACCAGGTGGGTGTAACCAGCTGTTCAGCGGAGGAGAGAGTGGGAGAGAAAGGGTGTGGTGATGGACAGGTGGTGGCTTAATCTGCGATGATTCCAACCCAGAGTCCTGTGAGAGACAAGCCTGGTGGGCGGGGTGGGTGCGAGTTCCCTTCATTGGACCGGCAGGGCTCCTCTAGACTCTGTTTGGGCTCTGAGCTGCTGCTTTGCCTGCTGGTGGGACATCTTCTTCAAGAGTGGAACGTGGGGAGTGAGTGGGTCAAGAGCGGCCAGTCAGTGCAGGATGCAGCCCAGCACCCTCGACGCCACGTGAAGGCTCTCATTTTCTTTCTGTTGAATGAATGCATCAGCCCGAGCCCACCCAGGCTGAGCAAGCTTTGCAATGTGTGGGCTGTATTTTGTTTTCCAAGTCAAGAGGCCAAGGGGGCAGATGAACGGGCGTGTTTGCGTCAGTTGTTTTCACCCTTAGATGGCGAGGCACCCTCGGCTCACCCCTGTCGGTCAGAGCTGGAGCTCTGCGGAGTGGTCCTGCCGTCCTCTGCCTCGGCCGGACAGCAGGGCTGGACGCTGAGGGTGGGAGCTGAGGTGCACAGTGATGGGGCAGGCATCCTTGGCTGTCTGGGGCTAGACACTGAACCTCCAAAAGGGGTTAATGTCTTTCAAGTTTGACTTTTGTCCAGGCCGAAAAGTGACCTCATCTTACGGAAAACAGAGGATTGAAGTGGTGATACTAGACTCATTTATGATCCTAGATACACTGCAAGAAATGAAAGATGCTGACTGCTTAATGAATTCCCTACCTTTCATCCCCTGCACGCCCAGGCTCTTGTGTCCCCCAGCACTTCTCAAGGTCTCCAGTGCTGTCTCTTTCAGGGGGTGCCACTGATTCTTCTGTTTTCCCAGCCGCCTCCAGCCCGAGGGGACGCCTCCCTCCTCGGCTCTTCCTCCACCCCAGACCCTGTGCTCTCTTAGGGTGCCCGCCACATTCTGCCTCCTCTTAGGGTTCTTTATAAGGATGTTTTCCCCTTCTCCTCTTTTAGACCGTAAGCTTTTAGGGGCCGTGACTGTGTCTAATTTATCCTTGACACTCAGAATCCCTGGGAACAATGCCAGGCACATTAAAAGGGGTCAGTGCTTATTTGTTCAATGCGTTTATGAATTAACGAAGAAGTAAACAAGCATGACTCTCCCAGGTATCAAGACCTTTGGGGTCTTCAGACTCTGGTCTCTAATATTTTGCTTTCTTTTCTCTTTTCCCTCGTCTTTCTAAGTCTCAGGCACTTACACGTCTCTCCACCTCCATCTATCCTGCACACACCACAGCCACCCGTGGGATGCACTTCTGAAGTCTGCTTTCAGAAGCAGAAAGCTGTCAGATGTGCGGTGTTTGCTGTGTGTACCGTGGTCACAGCTAAAATGTAGTTAAGAAACACTTATGCGGCATTTATTGTGTGCCAGGTACTGATCTAAGAGCTTGATATGTATTAACTAACTTGATCTTCATAACAGCCCTGTGGGACAGGTGATGGGCATTCTTAGAAATTTAACCCTCTGGGAGACTCTCTGGCTCAAGGTCGTGGCTTACTTCTCCAGGGTCTAAGATCATGCCTGTGACCAGACTCTTAAGCAAGGAAAACATGATCCTGACATGCAGCATGTTAAGTGTGGTCACACATTGTAAGGAATCCTGACCTCATTACCAGGAGATGCAGCTCTGCTGTTTCCTGTCTCTGTACACTTGGACACGTCCCTGAACCTCTGGGTCCCAGGTAATAATAGAATGTGTCTCAACGGTCCTGCAGCAAAGATGCCGTGAGATAACGTTACCACGGTTGGCACCCAGGAACTATTGAGTTGTCGTAAATGAATGGTTTAAAAAATATTGTTTGGCAAACTTTGCACATCTATAGTTAGCTGATAGAGGGTTGGAGCTGTGCGGTTTCTCAGGTATAGGTTTGAGAAATGCCGGTTCTAGGGACAGACATTACATAAGGATGTGAAGTTATGTTTTCACCCAAGTCAGGGCTGTAAGGTATTGTGGAAGCCGCCAGACTCCCAAGATGTCTGCATCACCATAATGCTCCTCTGCTCTGCTATGAATTTGCATATGGTCTCCTGCCAACTTTTCTTCTTAAAACCCAATCCCAAATCCTCTCTGCATTATGTTCCTTAGAGCAATGCTTTGCATAAGAGTCTATTTCTTGGAAAGGCTCAACAGGGGAAAAATAGAACAAAAGGGGCCCTGATCACTTAAGCATAAGCGATCTGAGTGGAACTGGCCGGGTAGGGGGAGATGAGGGAGTGGGGCTGGTGTGAGGGCACACACCTTTAGATGAGGCGAAGGTGTGCAGACTCCCCAGTGGTGGGCTGAAATCTCCTGTGAAGATGGCCCAAGACCTGACAGATCTGGGAAGAGCTTTATGAATGAGGGAAATAGGCTAAGTGCTTCTCCATCTTTGCCACTCACATCTCTCCATCTTGGTACAAACTCCCATGGCCTGCCTGGTCTGGGGGGAGCATGGCAACCTTGTTTCCTTCCTTTTCCAGAGGATGCTGGAGGGACCCCCTACCAGTCAGCTTCTCTCTTGCTTGCACTTTGAATGGTGCCCTGGAGTAGAGGAGTTGCGGGGTTAATGCTTTGGAATTGGACTATCTGTGTGGGATTCATACACCAGGAAAGTTTTTCACTTGCTTCCTTGGATCCTTTTGGGTTTCTAGTTTTCAGGTCACTTCTTGCAGGAAAACATGTAGACCTTTTGGCTGCACCATCTTAACTCGTGTGTGTGTGTATGTGTACCTTGTACTCACATGCCCAGTGTGTGGGGCTGCACGTTTCAAGTACTGTGAGATGGCTGATTGCATTGTTGGTGAAATTTGGGGCTTGGGCCTCAACAAAGTACCACAGGAGTAGAGGGCTAGTGACAAGAGCTCCCGTCTAGGAATGTCTAGGCTCTGAGGTGTGGTGCCCGAGGTGCTAGGCTGCCAAGTACCTGAGCTCACAGGGATATGCTCACAAATGACCAGTAGATGGTGCTCTAACAACATGAAAATATGGCTGCTCTCCCTCCTGGGCTGGAAAGGGATTTTAGGAAACCGGTTTCCAATCAGAATTATGACCAATTGATGATTTTTTTTTTTTTTTTTTTTTTTTTTTTTGCGGTACGCGGGCCTCTCACTGCCGTGGCCTCTCCCGTTGCGGAGCACAAGCTCCGGACGCGCAGGCCCAGCGGCCATGGCTCACGGGCCCACCCGCTCCGCGGCATGTGGGATCTTCCTAGACCGGGGCACGAACCCGTGTCCCCTGCATCGGCAGGCGGACTCCCAACCACTGCGCCACCAGGGAAGCCCCAATTGCTGATTTTTTATATTTCCATTTGTGGGTCTTTAAGAGGACACTGGAACTCGGGACATGGCAAGTTCCCCTTACAAAGAGCATTACGGCAGTGACCTAATCTGAAGTTTTTTCTAAGGATCCTCCCGGATCTTGAGGGCAGTAGATGTGTTCCCAGTTAAGCGTCTTCCCAGCGTGGTCCCAGGAGCATTTGGCCACTGATCAGGTTCAATTTGAGGATGGTAAGCCCAGCATTCCCATAGGCTTAGCGTGATCGCATAGTTTCTTCTCTTCATGTTGAACAATTTGGGATCACACTATTACTGCCCCTGAGAAATTAGCCTGGGTATTGGAAAAAGCCATCAAGTGAAAGATCTGTTAGAAGTCTAAAATCTGCCTCTTATCAGATGTGGACAAACTACTTAACATTTCTGAAACTCTTAATTCGTTCACCACATCAGGGTTGTAATACATGTGTTGCCAGGCTGACCTCAGAGGTTTGGAGTTAGATTTACATAAAGTGAAAACTATTGAAGACACGTAAGATATTGTTCAGCCATTAAAATTGTAGCCCTCTGGGGACTGGGAGAATGGGGGCATCGGAAAGCATGAAAGAAGTTCACAGATCTCAAAGGGCTCAGGAGCTGTGACAGCCAGGTGGGGGTGAACGTGAGAGTGTGCCTTCTTCCCAGCATTACTGTCCTCAGGCCAAGTCCATTCCCAAAGCCATTTGTGCCATCACGTTTGCCTTTGTCCTCTTGGGCTCCACCCTCTAGGAATTCCCAGTTTTTAACTCCCCTACAGAGGCTTTCACGCTCCCCAGCACACTTCACATCATCCCCAACACATGCATTTGTGATCCCTGCCTCCTGAGAAGGTAGGAAGGTAAGCCTCAACTGCAGTGGGTCCTCACATTTCCGTGAATAACCTCCTGTCTTGGGAATTCTAGGTCCGTAGAATTACAGCAGCAACCGAGAACACAGGACATTGTAGAGAGAGCAAAAGGAATTAGTACTGGATCTCTGCTTAGTAGGTGACATTGAAGACACAAGCCAAGGGTTCCTGATCTTCCATGAACTTCTTCCAGGAGGTAATGGGTTGGTGAGCCCTGCTTCCTCTGAGAATGAACAGGCATGCCACCCTCTAGCCTGCAAAGGCCGGGACACGAAGCAGAGGGATGAAGTTGCAGCATGAGAATGAGGTCCATCTAGCATTCTAGCCAGTAAAGTTATACAATCTAATTTAATCCCAGAAGCGTATACTTTATTTTTATCATCATCTATTTTGTCCATGATTGTGATCTCAGTTCCTAAAACAGTGCCTAGGGCTCAGAAATATTTGTCAAATGATTTGAATGAGTTTTGTGCTATGGGTTATGGTCCTACCTCTGAAAGCATGGATTTGATCATTTCCGAAAGTCTTTTCTAATCCTGTATGGTTTACAGGGCTACTGAGAGAGCCACTTGTGACGGGTTCTAAATGACTGGCAGCTGACGGGACTTTGGGTCCATAGTATCGCCTTCCCTTTCACTCTGACTAGGTGTTCAGGCAGAAAAGGACCCTCCAACTGAGGTAGGTAGAAGGACTGAGTAAGGCAGTAATGGGAAAGCAAAATACTCTGACTCACCTCGAATAGTAATTTGGCTTAAAATGGGCCTTCCTGAATCAAAAGGTCAACACGCCATGCCCAAGGGCAGCAGTGCCTGCTAGGGGAGGACGCGTTGAGACCATTCCTTTTGTTTTCCAGCACCAGAGACTTTCCCTTCACACAGACACACACTCACATACATTCTCACACAGCAGACCCGTGTCAGTGCTCACATGGCCTTGTCCAGCACACACACACATCCACCGAGGAACACATGTGCCTCTCACTCAGATGTCACCTCTCTTCTCACCAGTTAATCTCACACACAGACACTGCCTTCCACACCCGCGAATCCACACTCACCCATGATTTCCAGCCTCCGGGCTATGGTCAGTCCTTTGTTTCCTTCCTCTGTCCCCACCCCCACCTCGTCTCTTCCATGGCTCAGGTGGGGAGGATTTGGATAGGGCTGTGCGTTCAAGTCAAAGCAGGGGGGCAGCTGGTACCTATCTTCAGTTCAAACCACTGACTCACCTGTGCGCAAGGGCTTGGTTGCTAAACCCAGGGACTCGTTCTCTGGGGCGTGAAGTCCACCATTCCCGCTTCTGCAGCTCAGACGCTAATTCTATTTTTTCTTCATTCTTGGGGTGTGTTTGAGGAAGTCAGTGGAGAGGACTTGGGAGTAAAAGATAGGGGTGGGAGGATCCCCCTGCTTGAGAAGGTCGTTTTAGCCTAGAACTCACTACCTCGGAACTCAGTATCCCAGAGATACAGGGCTCTATTAGAGCCAAACCCAAGAGGTCGTCCCAGATCGCTTTTGGAGAGGGGCGGGGTGCAGAAGCTCCCGCCAGAGCTGGCTCCAACACCAGAGTGCGGAGCCCCCAGAGGTCCTAGCGTCCCTCGTGGGACCTCCAGGCTGCTAAGTGGGGACATGGGCAGAAGAGGGTGCTGCCTTCTCTGCGGAAACCCTGGGGCAGCGCTCTCGGAGCCTGGGAGGTGCGGAGGCGCGGCGACCCGGCCCCGGCGCAGGGCGCGTAGAGCGCAAAGGCTTCGACTCCCGGCTAGGGCGGCGGCGCGCCGGTCACTGCGCGGGGCACAGCCCCAGCGGGCGCCTCTCGGCGGGGACAGGAGGCGCGAGAGCGTGCGCGCGTGCGTGTGCGCCCCCGCCAGGCCTCGGCTCTCAGGCGGAGACTCCGCCGCGCCGCCAGCTGCGCCAGCCTGTTTCCTCTCAGCAGTACTCGGGGAAAGGCGATTCTTGCCTGGATCTTTGCAGAGGGGGCCCGCTACCCTCTGGCTACATCGATCAGTAGCCCAAGCCAGCCTCGGGTCCCAGGAACCTCCTGCAGAGGTTGGCCGGGTCCTTCCGGCTCCATCCCCGCCCCGCCCTAGCTCGCCAGGCCCGCCCCCGCTTCTTCTGGCTCTTCAGTACGCGCCTGACTGCGCCTCTGCGCTCCGCTCGCTCTCCCCCTCCTGGCCTCGCGCTTCTTCTCTGCCCCTCGGAGTGGGGCTGCCAGGGTGGAAGAGGAAGACTGAGTCGGTAGTGAGCAAGTTCGGTCCTTGGACAACTCCCGTGCCAGGCTACCGCTGGGCTCAGCTGCAACCTGTTCCTCCCTCGCCCAAGTGCTCGCTCGCCCGCCCGCCCGCTCGCTCCCGCTCTCCCGCCCTCTCACCGGCGCAGCCGCGGATCGCTGTTGCATGCTGATCCGGAGAGGCGGCGGCGGCGGCGGCGAGCGCTCCGGGCGGATGCTGGCACTCGGGCTTCGCGGCTCTCTGGATGCTGCTCAACTTCTCTCCCAAGCGCAGGAGCTTTGAAGTCATTTGTCCCTCTCCGGTTGGATCGACTTCTTATTTTGATATTTTGGGCGTTGCGGTTTACGCAGCAACCTCAATACCGCTCTCCCCCTTCTCTCCCTGTCTCTCAACCTTTGGATGCGTCTGTGCTGGCAGATTTAAAGACCCAAGTCTTGGCTGTGGGATTTCTCAGATGGACTTGCGGGGGCTGGCGTTATAAAGCATGTCACCATAACCTCGTCCTTGTCTTTTTTTTTTTTTGAAAAGTTCTTTTGTTTTCATTTTTCCCCTCCCCCTACCAATAAATTACCAAACTGTTACCTAGCGGGCCGGTGCCTGCCTCTCTCCCAGAACTAGGTGGTGCGTCTGCCAGAAGAGGAGCTATGTTTGAAGAGCAGCCTACTCCACCCGTCTCCTCTCCAGTCCCTGAACGCCACCACACACTGGCATTTTGAAAAAAAAAAAAAAAAAAAAAATTGCCTCCAGAAACTGAGCACACCCAAGCTCTTCCCCCCTTTTTTTCCTCCTTGAGGAATGGAACTTCGCAGAGGTTGTATTTAGATTCAACAGTTCAGAGCGGCGGGGTTGCAGCTGCCGCCTTTCCGAAGAGCTCGCGAGGCTCCCCGGAGGCGGTGGTCCCCGTGTCCGTCTGGATGCGGCTCTGAGACTCCGTGTGTCTTTCTGCTTGTTGCTGTGTGCGGGTGTTCGGCCACGATCACCTTTGTGTGTATTCTGTCTGTTTAAACTTCAGGATGGCTCGCTTCGGGGAGGCGGTGGTCGGCAGGCCGGGGTCGGGAGATGGAGATTCGGACCAGAGCAGGAACCGGCAAGGAACCCCCGTACCGGCCTCCGGGCCGGCGGCCGCCTACAAGCAGTCGAAAGCGCAGAGGGCGCGGACTATGGCTTTGTACAACCCCATTCCCGTCCGACAGAACTGTTTCACCGTCAACAGATCCCTGTTCATCTTCGGAGAAGATAACATTGTCAGGAAATACGCCAAGAAGCTCATCGATTGGCCATATCCTTTCTTGCCCACCATCGCTCCCCTCTCCCCCCTTTGCATTTCTTCGGGTAAGGGGGGAAACGTAGCATGGAGTTTGCACCCCCATTCCTTTCCTGGTGCCGATTTGCCTCTTTGCTGAAGTGCACTCTGTACTTTGGTGCACCTAAGAGGCAAGCTTGGTGCTGTAGAAACCGATGTGGGCACTAGTGTTTTGCAAGGTAAGACTTTTGGTTTTTGATATTTCCTACGTGGAAGTCTCCAGCATCCCTGGGTGCGTGGTGTTGTGGTGTCTGCCCCTTTCGTGGCTGGGCTTTATTCGATTCTCAGCCCCCTAGTCCCTTCACAAGCTGCATAGAATGGGTTGCCCCTAATATCTGGGTTTTCTTTCATACTCAGCCCCCCTTTTCCCTCCCTTTAAGCCATCCCCTTTGCCCCCATCCCCACCAGCCAGGAAGACACCTACACTGTCAGCTTGTAGGAAAGTCAAGACTCCATGAGGGGATTTATCAGTTCAGAAGCTTCAAGAGCTCTGAGCCAAAACCCTGTAGACAAGTTGACAAATGGATAAATAACGCAGGCGTTTGGCTTGGGACCCAGCTAACTCTGCTGGGGACTGAGTTTAAGTTCCACTGGAAGTGGAGTGATTGAGTGTGTCAGGGGAGGCAATCTCTAATGACACAGCCCAGACAACGCAGAGTTCAGGCTCTCTTCTCAGCCATGAAAGAGCAGCTCATCAGGGCCCATCCTTTCCTTAGTCCTGGGTTGGGTATCAGCGGAGTGCTCTCCCAGTGCCCAGGATCCAGGCAGATCTGCTGGGCCTGCATTCGTCAGCGGGGTGCTGCGTCAGCTGAGCCCAGAGGTGTGCAAGCAGTCTGTCTCTCCCTAGATCCAGAGGAACTGCTCTCCACAGAGAGCTGGTGGGGGGACTCTCTGATGGTAACGGTGTCGGGGTGAACGGGCATAGAGAGCGGTTCTTTGCCGGTTTGATGAAGTGCACCAAATGTGGGCTGCTGACTAGGCATCTCACTGCCTCTTTCTTCACGAAGAATATGGGCGTCTGGCAAGGTCTCTAGGAATTGGGGGTTGCTGGATGGTGAGGGGGATGAGTAGGGAGCAAGCCCGTGGGATGGTGTTATACGTGGGGGTAGGCTTGGAGACATGGGACTTTGATGCTTGTGGAGAGAGATTTCTTGGGAGGGATGCACCTGCAAAAGAGGCCACTCCTCTTCTTCCCCATCCTCCCTCCCCCCCTCCCCCACCCTCCAGGTGTGCAGCAGGGAGACAGCTGGAGCCACGTTAGGTCTCTAGTAGCAGCGAGGCTCCTGGCTCACTCCCCTCGGGGTCTGGGCATCTCCCTGCTACTCCCACCCTCGTCTCTGGCCTTCCCCTCTTTCCTCCCTAGTTCCCTGCCTCAGCAGCATGGCGATTGGCTGGCTCGTGGTGCTTCTAGGCAGTACCCCTCATTAGAAACGGAGGAGCATCTCTAGGCAGATATTCTTCCTGCTGCTGCTCGAACCCTCCCACAGCCCCCGCTGGCTGGGCTTCTTCTCTCCTTCTCCCTGCACTCCCCTCCCTCTCCTACCCGCACGGAGTGATCCTGGGGCCAAACAGTACCAGAGTTAAACCTACCTAGGGTGAGGGGGACTGGGGAGGGGAAGGGTCCGGTCCCTGCAGTCCCGCCTGCCGGTGAGCTGCACAAAGCGACAGCTCTCATTGTGTTTCCGTGCTGCGGCTGCGAACGCTGCTCTAGTCAGGTCCCCAGAGATTTCTTCAGCGGCACCCCCTTCCCCGCCCGCCTATCTTCTACAATTCTCCAAAATTTCCCACCCACCAGGTGCTGCCTCTCTGAGGGGCCTGTTTACCTAGACAGGCGCCCTCCCGTTTCCCGGCGGTAGACAAAGCCGCCCAGCCGCCGCGCGGGTGGCAGAGTGTGCCCGCAGCCAGCGTTGGTACCTCGGACAGCGCCACCGAAACTGCCCCGCGGCCTGGGCGCCACCGTCCCCGGGGTTCAGCACCTCGGGCACTTCCGGCCGGGCCCAGGCTCCCGGGAGGGGAAATTAAGCACGTTTCCTACACCACGCGTTCGCCGCTTTTCACGTTTTCTCTTCCGCTGCAAAAACGCCGCCTAGAATAGCAGGAGTTGCGAGCGGCGCAAGGTGCGACTGTGGGTTTCACTGCGCTCTTTCCTTGTCTTCGGCCAGAATGCGCCAAAGAGACTCAAAGGAGAGACTAGGGAGTTGACTTCGGCATCCTACTCAGTGCCTTGGCCTTGAGCCCCGTCCCAGTGGTCTCTTCCATCCCCATAGTTGGAAGTTTCACAGTGCTTCTACAGCATGTAGGCTGTTAGTGTTTGGAGAGCATCTGCTAAGGTGTGTAGTGGAGACCTGTTCGCAAATTTAAAACACACCATGTTTGCTGTTTATTCCTGGCTGTACAATGTAATTGACTAATATATATTCCCTCTGGTGGTGACCATGTGGACACATTGCGCTTCTGTGGGTTCTGCGTTTGCTCTAATACCGCATGTAAGTTCCTAGTCTCACCTCTCTTCTTTTCTAATTCCTTTCTGGAATTATATTCCTTTTTCTTACTGGGAGTCAGTGTGAGCACTGGTTACCAGTAAAGCTTGGGAGCTAAGCTCTCTGGGTTCAAATCTCAGTTCCTTCACCAGCTCTGTGACCTTGAAAAGTTACTTCATTTCTCTGTGACTCAGTTTCCTTATCTGTAAAATAAGGATGGTAATAATGAGTTACTGGGAGAATTAAATGAATTAATATATGTCACGTTCCTAGAACACCGCCTAATTCCCTGTAAACACTAGCTATTATTATTAATAGAGTCCTTCAGAAATTTCAGCATACCAGAAGGGAGGGATCTTAGTTCTAGGTGAACGAAGTCTTCTAGGCTTTTGTCTCCCACAGACAGCAAAGACCAGCATCACCTGGAGGCTTGTTAAAAATTCAGAATCCCAGATACAGAGAAGAAACCAGTGGTTTCCACAAGGGAGAGGGGCAGGGGGAGGGGCAAAATAGGTGAAGGGGCTTAAGAGGTACAAACCAGCAGTTATAGTATAAACAAGTCACAGGGATGTAATGTACAGCACAGGGACTATAGTCTATGTTTTATAATAACTTTATATGGCATGTAATCTATAAAAATATCGAATCACTATGTTGTGTACCTGAAACTAATATAATATTGTAAATCAATTATACTTCAATTAAAAAAAATTCAGAATCCTGAGCCACACTTCAGATTTACTAAATCAGAATCTGCATTTTAATAAGATCCTCAGGCGATTAGTATGCCTGTTCGCGTCTGGCAAGTACTTCTGTGCTCTACGTAAGGGCCAGATTTTCACAGAAAGGAAGGTTCAGGACACATGTCAAGACTTGTTTTGAACTGTCATGTTCACATGCAACGTGCTTGAGGATTTTGATTATTCATGTAGTACACTTTTTGAGATGTATACATCTTTTCTTGGCTGCAAAAAGTCACTGTAGAACTAGGGGGATAATATGTACTTCTGTGTGCTGTGTTAGTGGTCTCTGAACACCACGTAATACTGGTCTTTACTCAGATTAGCCTGAAAAGATCAGTTAAACAGAAGGAATGATTTAATTTAGACTTGCCACTCTCTGACTTGGTTGGGGGTGGTGATAACCTCATCCAGTTGTTAACAGGGAAGATCTCGTTCTTATGGGAAGAAATGCATAGGATAACCTAGATTTGGCAAGAACTGCTGGTGGCAAGTCAACAGCCCACTCTGAATGTATTTCATTTTTCTTGGAAGCTACGTCTGCACAGGGAGATAATTTTATTTTCTTATGGCATTCTCTGCTGCAGTGGATGCCATAACCTTTTTGAAAATGCTAATCTGACTTAAAATGTGGTATCACATTTTATATGATTCCTCTTTTTCTTTTTTGCTCATCTAATAGATCTAACAAAAGGGTTCTCTTTTTCTCAGGGAATTGGCTGCTGTGAATGTCACCCCGCATTCACTGTGTCATAAGCTTACTGGCTCTAACCCTTCTGTGCCCAGGCCCAGTTGCCCTCATGGTTTGTGAGATGTTCCCCACACGTTTGCACTTTTCCAGGTTAGAGGATGAAGGGAAGAAATGGCATGTCTGACTTTGTGCCATTGATGGGCGGTGGGAGATTTCTCCCCCACTGATGGTGTGGGTTACCTCAGAAGGGGAGCACATGTTTCATGTGGAAATGAACATGGTTTAAAGTAGGAAGATCAAATGTGTTTGTAGCCACTGAGCTGATGAAGCTCATTATAATGAACCTGTGGATATTCATTCGTGATTTTTTGTTTCAGAGAATTTCTTTATAGCCCCAAAGGGCTCTGGCTTTGAGTCAGAGGTTATGTGCTTTATTGTGGAGAATTTCCCGTTGTCAATTATCCATTATTTTTGGAGGGTTTTGCTGAAGATTACTGAAAGCTTTAGTTCCCCAATCTCCCATTATGGCATATACTTTTCTCCTGTTCTGTTGCCTATAAATATATTGCACCGTGAAAGATAGTAGACTGTAATCCTGGCAGGAATTTCAGGTTTGATGTAACTCTAATGGCTCATGAGTCAGAGCACCTTGATTAGGGCAGAGGGTGGCAGCTAACAAGAATGAAGTCTGTAATTATATCCTGTGATCAGATAATGCAGAAAGTCTTCACATCTTCTGTGTACCTGGGCACAGAGGCAGTGAAACAGATAGCGACTGTAACTGGCACTGATGCTGCGGGATAAAGGTCTTCATTTTCTGAGTCTCCCAGGACAATCTCCATGTTGCCTAGTGGCTTTGCCCTTGAAATAAGGTGTGAGAAATGTTTCCTCCAGAAACCAGGCTAGGACTTGTCGTGGGGACCAGTTGTAATTGGGATGCAGCCTGGAATGCTAGTTGGAGTGAAGGAGTTTGACAGAAATGAAATGACTTGAGGATGGAGACAAAAATATCTTGGATGTGATAGTGATGTCTGTTGGTTTGCATGTCATTATTTCCCCACTTCTCTCCACTTGCTTTCCCTGTGCTAGGTGCAGGGCACACTATGAATTAAAGGAGAAAGAGGAAGAAAATAACGAGAACAGGCCTTCTTTTTTTTAAACATCTTTATTGGAGTATAATTGCTTTACAATGGTGTGTTAGTTTCTGCTTTATAACAAAGTGAATCAGTTATACATATACATATGTTCCCATATCTCTTCCCTCTTGCATCTCCCTCCCTCCCACCCTCCCTATCCCACCCCTCTAGGTGGTCACAAACCAGGCCTTCTTTTTATCTTCTTTTGAAAGATCTAGACTCTGGGATTAGTAGCTCGATCCAGAATTGCTTATCTCTTTTTAGCTGCTGCTATACAAAATGTAGGTGTCTTTTTCCCCCCTCAAACTCTGCTGCATTTCCCCCTCTTTATAGGAACATCTGGTTTCTTTCCATTTTCATATTCTTAGTTGAAATAAAATGCAGTCGAGATGTGCAAAACTATCAGAACTCTTGCAGACTCTGGCTCTCTGTGTTCTATCATGCCATCAGTAGCCTCCCTCTTGTCATCTGCAGGGCTGCCTGGGAGGCTGCAGCGCCCCAAGGCCAGCATGTGGTCCAGCCCATCAGAGGCAACTGTGCTGATCTAATTTTGTTTATCACTGACCACTAAGACATTAAAAGGGGGAACCTATACGTGACTGTAATTAATACCCTTTTATTCACGGAGAGAGAGACCAGGTCCTTTTCTTCACTTTCTCTTTCTGTCCAGTCCTCCACCCTTTTCATCTTTCTATATTTCTCTCTCTCATTTTTAGGTTCAGCCTTTGTGAATAATTCATTATATGTGTGGGTTTTTCCTAGGCTTTTTGGAAAAGGAAGGTTATTCATCTTCTTGTTGGTTATGAGGAAGATCTCTTGCAGAGGGCCAACTTCACAAATCAACTTTTTTCTCTAAGTCCTCTATATTTTTGCAGTGGGATTGGGACACATGAGAAAGGTAGCTGGGGGGAAGAATCTTTTTAAATCGTTTTTTTCTTGCTGCTTTTGTAATGATTGCCTCCTACCCGGTCCTGTTACATTTGGGTGCCCCATCAGTTTGCAGCCATTCCCCTCCTGTATTCGGAGAACGTGGTTAACTAGAAGATATTTATGTCCCCAAGCACTTGTCACTCTGAATCCTTTCATCCTCCTAGGTCTTCACGCTGATAAATGCTGAGCCTCTGAGCTAAGAAGCAGGCTTCTGTAACTGCTTCATTTCAAATTCCAGTGTGAATTCACATAGGATTGGAGTGGGGAGCAGACACTTAAATTAGTGTATCACGCCCCCCATCACCATGTGACTTCTAAAGCAGTCCTTTCAAAGAGGGATAAAAATGCCAGGGACCTCTATCAACGCTTCTCTTCCCAAACATTCTAAACCTACGCAGAGAGGGCCGGTGGAGGTTCACCAGCCCTGTTGCCAGCATTGCCCTTAATTAAGGACGGAAAGTACAGCACAGAGTTTTTAGGTTCCTCCGACCGAGCAGCCTCTTATGCGTTAAGCCTACTTCAGTGCACTGTCTATGGTGTATTTTTGGTCACTGAGCACCCCAAGAATGTTTACTGAGTTTTTCATTCCCCACATCTTTGGCCAGTCTTTGGCTATAAACTCTTAACCCTATTTATGAGCCCCTATGTCCCCTTCTCTGGAAAGCAAGGAGCAGCTGGAAGGTATATCCTTAAGAGGCAGAAATGGGCCAGATTAAGGAGAACAGCACTGAATGACTTTAAAAAGTGTCTGTTATCCCATCCATACCCCGCCCTGTCCCTGACAATGCAGTGGGTTATCCCTTAGGGGTTTCTTTTCTTATTGTATTTTGAGTTCCAAGTTTGTAGGACTGAACAGTTCCACTCTCAGCCTTTTTGAATTTTTTTTTGTTTTGTTTTAAGGCCTGCAATGAATCCATTTTTGTAAAGTAGTTCATCCCAGAGGCAGGTGGGCGGGGCTTGGGGATGTAACTCCAGGCTAGGCTCCAGCTCTAGGCTCCTGTGGTCCAGCTAAGTGAGCGGCTTCAGGGAGGGACCATCCTGTGCCGAGTGTGGCCTTTGTGCCTGTAGGTGGCTGATTTGAATCTCTGTTGCAATTCTGCATAATTATGAGGCTTCTTTTTGGTAGGGGGGTGGGCTGCACTTGGTCCTGCTGCATTTTTGCTGCATCTGTTTTGCCTCATCTCTGGAGAATTTGGAAAGCCTGTTTCAGATGTACGCACTGGCTTTCTAAAGGCTTGTGTCATTAAAGCCAGAAGGTGGCGGTGGAGTGGGGTGTCTTTTTTTTTTTCCTCTTCCCCTTTAGGGGAGATGAAAAGGATGTGGCCACACAGTGGGTAACAGGTTAGAGGGGAGAAGTGCTCTGGTCAGTGTCAGGAACTGAGGTTTGCCAGTAATCAGAGTCTCGTATCATTTCCGTAGCCGAGATACAGGGAGCTGGGAGTGGCCTCAGGGACCCAGAGGAGAGCCTCTGCACACCAGCGTGAGGAGGAAGTTCGTGCTCTTGAGTCTTTCCCAGCCTTCAGCTCAGTTGGAGGTTTGAAGTGTTGCAAACTTTCTGTACCTTTCTCAGTTTCCACACCTCATGGTCATGGGGCTGGTCGGAGTCAAAAAGCATGAAATGGATTTTCAGCAGTCACTCACTGACGTCCTGGCAATTCCAGCTGTGTCCTGTTGGGAACTGTTTTGCTTCCGCTCTGTCAGGGATGTTCCTTGCCAGCAGGTGGTTTCTGTCAGCATCAAGGCTAATTCCTCATTTAGCTTCTTTGTGTTGAAGTCATACATATGGACTCTGTCTGTTTCATCTCTACCGTTAGTCTTCAAACTTCATTGTGTCTCAGAATCTCCTGAAGGGCTTGTTAAAATACAGATTACCGGACCTCAGTCCCGGAGTTTCTGACTTCATTGGTCTGAAGTAGAGACTGAGAATTTGCATTTGTCACAAGTTCTCAGGGGACACTGATGCTGCTGGCCCTGGAACTGTACTTTGAGAACCACTGCTATGCCTGGCAGTGCCTTTAGAGAAGACCAGCCTTACAAAGCGCCCATCCTAAATCTCCCTCTCTCTCACATAACAGCCTGGAGCCTTGCTGTTAACAGGGGTTCTTTGGGTTCAGGTAGTGAGTCTTTGAGACTTTCTTTACCAAAATATAGATGATCTTGGGAGCAGGGACATAGTAAGCTAGTGTATGACATTATCAACTTAGAGTTAGTTCTTATTCTTTCTGGGCTTATAATTGAGAGCAGCCTGTTCTGAGAATAGGCAAAGGACACGCGCATTTAATTCCAGCACCTAGCACAATGCTGGCACTTGGTGAGTATTCGGTAAACTGTTGTTGAATGATCGAATTAATCAGCTGAGATTGATTAAAACCACAAGCATCGGTGAAGTGCCTGTTATGTGTCTAGTGTTGCACTGACTGGGACCTGTAGGACCAGGCATAGCCTTAGTAGGGGAAGAGGAGAATGCTGGGAGGTGGTGAGGGCACTGGATGGCTGGCAGGGGATTGTAAGGTCATTACATGGGAATTTGGAGGTTGGAAAAGTAGCTTCACCTACTTTTGAACCTTGCTAAGGGTCGCTCTAGTCTCTATAATATCCAACACAGGCTGTGCAGAAAGTACATGGTGTCTGTTGTTATCGGGCATTTGGTTGTACAAAACTCTTTATTAATTGGCACCCAGAGATCTATGGTTTAATGACAATTGACGTTTATACTGATGGCCCCTAGGTACCACAGAATGCTGTAGTGCCTTCTGAATATGACGGCCAATGAAGCATTCGTTACATTACGTCAACATGGTTTGAATGGTGTGTGTACTTTGTTGTATTCAGAGCTGCTGCAAATTATAATTATAAAAGTAGCTCTTTATCACTTTTTTGCTAAATTAACCAAAATCTTCTTCTCCAGCTATACCAGATAATAGAGGAATTTCTGCATTGTTCTAGAAATGAGTCCTTTCAACTCTAGTAATACTGTAGGACCTGGAGATGGATCCTGATACAGTTGTCATAATGTCAGGTGGTGGTTAGAACAAAGTCATTATTTTTTAAATAGCTTATTAGCAAGCTTTAGATTTAGTGGGCAAGTTCTCCAGCTGACAAGCTGGCATTGCATCTAACTGGGTGTGCTTGGTTCTGTGGGCTCACATTGAAAATGAACCACCAAGATTTCCAAGAGGGTCTCCAATAGGCATCTCAGCAAGAGGTTGACAGGTGTCACCTTCCCCAACTTGATTGAATTACCCAACTTTTGTGCTTTGGACTGTTCCATGCTCTTTTATACGCCCATCTCATTTCTCCTTGATCAAGATCAGAGGATGTTTGGTTTGAAACTGTTCATTTCAGGGTGATGGTCTTTAGATGCTTAAGGCTATGGAACTTTAGAGTTGGGACTGACCCGAACGACTGTGTAGACGACATCTAGGTGACTGTTCTTGGAGTATGGGGACAGTTAACGTCCTCCTGGTACAGTGTTTTCTTGCTTTCTGTATCGGGATCACAAATCCTGTTGCAATCCAAGTGATGCTGTGGATGCCTCTTTCCTGAAAAATACACATACAATTTTGCATTAAATTTCATGGAGGGGCGGTCCATGGATCACAATTTAAAAATGCTAACTATGTTAGAAAATTCCCACATTCTGGGATGTTGGGATGCTGGGCCATCAGGACAATGTATCCTTTAGGTACAAGTATGACAGGACTTCACGTGGAAGAGCTACAGATATTTGTTTGTGTGAGTGCATCAGCCATGCTACCATGATGAAACATAAACATTCTAACCAAAGAGCATTAAGTCCATACTGGAACTCTTTCTCCATCACCCTGATAGATGGCCATCAGGCTTCTAGTGTCAGGGTGCTCTTCCATTATTAGAAAACTTAAAGTGTAGGAAGCTGAAATATTCCTCCTTATAGTTTCCACCCGTTTGTTTGTTTGTTTTCCTGTTTTTGTTCTGTAAAGCAACACAGACCGAATCTACTTCTTGTTCACTTAATGGTACTATGGTACTGAGCAGTGCCCTTGGCTAGAACTTTCTGTGATGATGGATATGTTTTTATCTGTGCTGTCCAGTGCTGTAGCTGCCAGCCACATGTGGCTCTTGAGTGCTTGATATGTGGCTATCGTGACCGAGTGTTCAGTTTTAAATTTTATTTCATTTTAATTAATTCAAGTTTAAATAGCCATATGGCTAGTAGCTACAGTACAGGGAAGCAGAAGTAGAGAGGCTAGATAGAGTCAGAAAGTCTGAGCTCCTGTCTGGGTTCTGTTCTTTGTTTGCTTTGTAACTGGACAGCGTCTCCCTAGCTTGTTGCACAGGACTTCTTGTGATCCCCTCGCACATGGCACCAACCTGTCTCAACCGCCATGATGCCCTTCTTTCCAGCTGTTCCAATGGGCCGCTTGAAGGGACCATCCTCTCCCAGGCCTCCATCCCTGCGTACTTGCTGCTCCCTCTGCCTGGAATGTTTTCTCTCTCCCCCCGACTTCCTGGCTTTAAGACTGTACTCAGAGGTCATTTCCTCCATGAAGCCTTCCTTGATATCTCTCAGCGGAGTAAGGCCAACTCCCTCCTTCTGGCTCCCATATGCCACCTAGTTTATTACTTTCTTATAACACTCACTTACCACATAGCTTTAGTATTGGTTGAAAATCCCTATAAGCGAAGGGCCATTATCTGTAAGTTCTGGAACTTAGAACAGTGCTTACTAACATTGGCATTTAACACACGTACCTATCTATCTATCTATTTATTTATACTATAGTTTTGACTGTGTTGGGTCTTTGTTGCTGCACTTGGGCTTTCTCTAGTTGCGGTGAGCAGGGGCTACTCTTCGTTGTGGTGTGTGGGCTCTAGGCGTGTGGGCTTCAGTAGTTGTGGCACATGGGCTCAGTAGTCGTGGCTCGTGGGCTCTAGGGTGCAGGCTCGGTAGTTGTGGTGCACGGGCTTAGTCACTTCGCAGCATGTGGGATCTTCCCGGACCAGGGCTTGAACCCGTGTCCCCTGCATTGGCAGGCCGACTCTTATCCACTGTGCCACCAGGGAAGTCCCCATTTATTTAAACTAAAATAATTTTTTAAAGTTTTTTTTTCTGTGAAAAAATGGCATTCTGACTTGACTTGAGATTGTAGTCAGCTTAAAGCCTTGGATCTTTTACTATGAATTGATGACAGAGTTAATTTTCCCTCGAACTGTTCTCATTCAATTTAATTTTTGAATGTGAATTCAGGACTCCGTGTTTATTTCAAATACGTTTTATCTCCTTGTTTTTGGTCCAGCAGTCCATCCTGTAGACATTCTTTTCAAGTGGGAACAGGGAACTAACATTCACTGAGCATCTATAAACTTCAGACTCCGTACATATTTTTATCCACATTTTATATATGGGGAAACTGAGGCTAAAGAAGATTCATTCGGTTGCCCAAGGTCATCACCAGTGAACTTGAACCCTGGTGGTCTGACTCCAAAGCTTAGGTGGTTTCCATTGCACATTGCCTCTAGACCCTGCTGTTTAGTGGGCATGCTCTTTACCCTGAGGGCTACATCAACTGCAGACTGGATAGACATGTGCTTTATGCTTTCATTCAAGTAACTGATAGAAATATGGTTAGAACTGGGGACCTCCCTTCTGCTTACTACTAGTGCATTGGTAAGTGCTCATCGACTGTTCAGCTTTTCTCACATTTCCTGAACGGTCCTTTAGCCAGGTGTTAGCTCTCTATTTTGCCTGTAAGGATATTGTGCGAGATATCCTTGTCACATGCTTTGCTGAAATCTGTACACACTTTTATGCCTATTTCATGCTTTGTTAGGCTGGGATATATAGCATCTTGCTTTCTGCAAAGTCCACACTGTGTGTCATTTTCAGAGACTCACTTAGACAATATTTTATTTCTTTACTGTGGACAGTTGAAGTGATCGTAGGAGTTGAAGTGATATCAGACGTCAGGTAGTCCAGTGCCCAGCTGATGAAAGCTTCACCTTAGGGTTTAGGATTTACCAGTCCCTGCTTGGAAGCATTAGAGTGTCATAGTTAAAAATGTGGCCTTTAGATTCAAATCTTGGTACCATCTCCACCACTTCCTTGCTCGTGCCTCTGGGAGTTACTTGACCTTGCTGTGCCTTAGAATCCTCAAACATAAAATGGAAATAGGAATTTTACCTATAAGGTGTATCTTACAGGATTTTTGTGATGATCAGATGAGATGACACATGGAAAATGTGAGAACGATGTCTGGCACATAGTAAGCCATGAATACATCTTAGTTGTTAGTATCTGGTTAATTTCAGTTGACTCAACATTGAATTTCTGCAGCTAAGTTTTCTCCTTCTAACAATACCATTTACTTTCTCCCGACTCTTGTCGGTTGTCTAACCTGAGCACTGCCAGATGTTTATGTGACCTTGCATTGGTTTTGTAACCTCTCTGAGCCTCAGCCTCTTCAGGTGTGAGGTAGAGGTCACCTACCCTGCTTTGCCTCCCTTGCAAGACTGTTGTGAGGCTAGCATCATCTAATATGTATGAAAACCCTTTGTAAACATGTTAGATATTAGCACTAGTGTTAATGTCAGTAGGGTTAATAAATACCCAACATTTTATTGAGTATTTACTATGTGCCAGATTCCTGTGCTAAGTGCGTCCCATGGATTATTGGCATTTATTCCCCATGACAGTTCTACAGAGATATGCATGCTTGTTTTCTACATTTCACAGCTGGGAAGATTACAGTGTGGAGAGGTTAACTCATTTGCCCAAGATTACACAGCAAGTGAGGCCTGGAGGCCTGGATCAGAGCCCGTGCTCTCAACCACTGCAACTAGGTGGTTTGCCCACCAGCCCTTTTTGTTTTTCTTCTCAAAGTTATTGGGTTTAAATTTTTAAAGACACATTAAAAATATCTACATCCAAACCTGTCTTTCTTCATGGGCCTCTGATGCCAGTTTTACAGCAACCTTGTCCCTGAGGACACACTTGGATTTACAATCCAGAAAAAAAAATATCTGTAGGAGCAATAATGATGCAGAAGTTTTCCAGCAAACTTTTGATAAAGGCAGATGAGATATTCAAAACTATCAACCTTAGACAAAGTCACTCGATTTTGTTTGTTTGATGGTGTGTGGAAGTGTCTCTCCTAGAACCCCAGCTTGGCCTCTGGGCAGGTTTTCTTCTCAGAGGTTGTCAGCCTTCTAGCCAACTCCTCCTTGTCTGTTTGGGTTTCTGGGTATTTAAAGTCTCCATCTTTGTTCTGTCAGAGAAGGGAGTCACAGTGGGATTCCATGAACTGTGGATGAAACTTCTGAAAGGGTTAGAGGCATGTGGCAGAGAGGGGGAGCCTCCATGCCTTGGAGCCCTTGGACATTTGCATAATGCGCTTAGGGAAGGTCATCTGACCAGGATACTGGAGGGCATTTTACTTGAGGGAACTGGGCACTGATGTGGATGTGAATGGAGAACCAGGATATACCACTTGGCTTCTGGAAACCAGGTGGAGGACCCAAAGGAAATTAGGGTGTGGGCCTAAAGAAAAATGAAAGGAACTGCCTCTTCTTTCTGCTAACTTTGGATTGTATTTGCAAGGGAGTTTGTATTTATGAGATAACTGAGCCAGATGGATGTACAAGGATACATGTGTTCTCCTGGTCTGCTGATATGAGGAGCAGTTGAAGGGTGTGGGCTTTTCTGGAGGTGGGGTGGGTAGGTGGATGTGGTAACATGAGGAGAGGCAGTTCTGGGGGATATGGGCCCATGTAGATTCAGAGGGTCATGATAATCCCTTCTCATCCATAGTTAATGTATGTATTTATTTTTGAGATCACCATCTGCCCCTCCTCCCCCAAAGTTCTATGGATAAGGGGCGGTACACCTTCTCTGGGTAACCTCTTTTCTTGGTGATGATTAGAGAGTAACAAACAAATGCCCGCCCCTGAATGTGCAGGCTCAGAAAGACTGAGCTCACTTCTGTCACAAACCTCAGTAGACAGGCTCAAAGGAGCAAAGCAAGGGAATAGATTCTGGGAAATGAGAACTGTCTGACAGCTTTCCACACTTCCACCGTGGAAGAGGCTGGGTTCAGAACAACCCTGCACAATGATAAGGTTTATCATTCCTTTCTCTTCTCTTCCCTTCATTTATTTTTATTTTCATGTAGTTCTTTTCATAACATTCTACCAACATGCTGTAGAGACCACGATCCAGACCTGGAGAGTCATCCGTCCTTCAGTACACATCCCTGGGAGTGTTCAGAGGAACGTAACCTTTAATAAATGCCTGTTGTGTGGCGGACACTCTGCAGTGTGCTTTAGAGCCATATTATCACTTTACCCAAAGCTGTGTGAAGTGGATATTATTGTTCTCATCTTACAGATGATTTGCCCGGGGTCACAGGTAGATGTGGTCTGAATGACTCCACTGGCTCCTCTCTTTCCACTGTACCACACCGCCTCAGGTCAGACCAGAAGAGTAGCAAGTACTCTTCCCTAACAGAGCATCTTTTGGGATGACACTGTGAACTGCTTGCCTGTATCAGTAGCACCCGTTGGGTATGAGGCTAAACCCATGGGGGAGTAAAGGAGCGATAGATGGGAAAAGCACAAAGATCTCTTACCCATCATCATGAAATGGGTCTGAGGCAGCTTGCCCTGTGTCATTGGAATGCAAGCTTCATTTGGAACTGGGGCCCTTTGCTATTTTGTCTTCTGTCTTCACCAGAAGCTCCAGTCAGACGTCATCACTCTGCAAAGGACTTTTGATTTGGAAGCCAATTCTCCTTTTCTTTTTAATATTAGCATATCAAGTCCATTTTCTTTTTTCCAGCCCTCAAAAGGTCTGTTCTCAGCCCTCCCTTTTCCGGGGCACCCATAGTGTGAGTGGTAGTGTGGAGGAGACAACATTTATGACTTTTTTTGAACTTTCACCTTTTACTGAATGCTTCTACCTTTGCGGCTTGTTAAGGACATGGGGGCGGTGGGGACAGAGAGGCTGCAGAAAAGACTTTACTATCCCGACAGAGAGTGTAGAAAAGGCTTACAGTAGGTTTATGGAAAAGCAGCCTCAGGTTCACCTTCAGGTCACCATTTGGAGGATTCTGACTTTTTATTAACTATCTCTTAGAGGTGTTTCTAGCCAGTCCAGCTTGTCATGGAGCTCCTGCTATTGAAAATTTAGAAGTGTTTCCATTGACTTTAGACACTTGAAAGGTATTCCTAGGTGTGCCAGGACTTCTGCTTTGGGTGTTATTGTTGGATGTGCTCATTAGTAGCTTCGCCCAAAGTGGCTTCTCTCAGTTGTAATAATGGGCGCTCCCCCTTTCTGTCTCACTTCCCTTCCCATCATGTTACTTATTATTAGCACCACAGACTAAGAGAATGTTAGAGTTACGGGGACCTAAGAGAAACTCTAATCAAACCTTCCTTTATCTGTAAGAAAGCTGAGAGTCAGAGAGGTTAAATGACTTGTCACTGATCTCTCAGTAAGTGACAGAGCCAGGGCTGGAACCCAGGGCTCCTGACGCTCAGTCCAGGGCTCCTTTTTATCACATTTCCTCTGTGCTTTCTTCAGGACTCTTTCTCCACTCGGTCATCATCCTTCTATCCCCTCATCCTCTTTGTGGGATGTTTTCCTCCTTTTTTTTGTTAGCAGGTATATGTTTTCAGTGTTTCTCTGGGTTGGGGCATAGGAGGCTGGATCATGATTAATAAGAAAGGATTTAATTAAGAAAAAGTAGACAAGAGAAGGAAAATTTAAGCGACGCCAACCAGCACAGATCCAATGAGAATGGGAAGCAGTGATTCAGAACAATGGTCGATGTTTTCCTTTCCCAAAAATTTTGCTGGAGAATGTTATGAAGTGGTAGTACTCAGCAGGCAATGGGCTTCTACCCAGCGTGAAACCAAGACCACATCTCGGCAGATGGGAGAATGGCTGCCGAGGTGAGCACTCATCTCAGAATGTTTTCTGGACTCTGCAGTGGTCCTGACAAAGGTAAACGATCCACACTCTACCTTAAGAGATACGCTCTTGAGAACAGTCGAGTAGGGATGGGGCAGTAAACTCAGTAAGAAGATATCTTTTTCTAAGAACTGTCAATTCAAGCCAAGAAGCTAGGGAGTTTTATTTGATTGCTCTGGTAATCGGCTCCTAAGCTTTTCAGGAATCCATAGAGATTTCTAGTCCTGGCTCTGGAAAAGTCTTACTCCTGCTCTGGTTTCAGTATCTACATCTATAAAATGAGTGTGCTGGATCAGTTAAGAGAGCTCTAAGGCACCTTTCAGTTCTTACCGAGGTGCCTCTGGGATTGTTTCCTCATTTGTTATCTCAGCTGAGTTGAGGACACCATTAGCTGTCATGGCCTCCAGCACTGAAGGCAATGTTCTTCTCCCTGGCTGCACATTGAAATCCGCCTAGGTCCTTCTAGAAATGCTGATGCCCAGATGGTAGCTGAGACAAATTAAATCAGGATTTCTACAGATGGAATACCTGTATCCTTAATTTTTCAAAGCTTGCCAGGTGATTCTACTGTGTAGCAACGGCTGAGATCCGCTCATCTTCCAGAATAAGAGGTGAGCCTTTACCTGATTTGTTTCCTTGGATTGTGCTTTTAATCATGTGTCTTGGTAGGTTCCTCTTATAGGCTACGGTGATATAGCAGGAGCCCCCTGGGTCTCCCGGAATTCAACCTGAGAGAATGGGATGATTAATTCTTATGTTTCATGGTGCTGGCAAACTTCACCCGTGGCTGCTTCTGGCACACATCCCGCCACACAGGTACCAGCCTTCTGTGATACGGGCGATGCTTCAGACTTCATGAAGGCAGGTCCAGCTAAGAGAGCAACTTGAGTCTAAGGGACAGAGGGAGTCATGCTGACCCATGAGGCCCTTGAGCAAGAGACCGAAGAATCATTGACTTTCTTCCTTCCCATTTGTTAACTCCTTATGCATAGGAGGGTTGATCCAGCTCAACTGCTATCAAATACAGGAATCTCTTCCTTAATATCCTTGACGGTCTCCCAGAGACATGGAACTTACAGTAAGTGGTGTGTGGAACTGGCTAGTCCCAGCTTGTGGGTTTCAACTGTGTGTATCTCTTCCCAACTCCATGTGCATTGGTGTCAAGTTGGTAGCCTCAGTCACCATGGAGGCAGTCTTTACACTCCAGAAATTGACACACGCTACACATCAGGGCTTTTCTCTCTTCAGAGAGGCTGGTGGTTAAACATCTATTCGTACAACAGTTAGTTTACTACTTAACAAAATAGTCCATTCGCTTGTGGAACAGTGGAACTTCTCTGTATTGCCGCAGATCTGCCTTTGGGTGGGCACCCCACCCAGTGGTCTCAGCCTTGCCCTTCGGAATAACTTAGACGACATCAAAGCCCCCTCTGCCAAGCTAGCCCTTCAGATATTTGAAAACAGCTGTGATGTCTCTCTCAAGTCTTCCCTTTCCAAGCTGAGTACCCTCAGTGTGTTCAACGTTTTCTCATGTGGTCTGGAGGCTCAGTAGGTGTCTTTGAATATTGGGGTGCAGTTGCAGGGTTTTTAGAGGAAAATGAAAACTTCTCCCAGAGATGATCTGTGGACTTTTTCACAAAAGGCTTTTCATTCTCTTTCTACATTCAGAGTACCGGCTGAGCCACACGGAGTGAGTGTGGATGTGGGGTAGGCTACAGTCTTGGGTGTGGTTGCTGGCTGCAGCCCACATTCTTTCCCTAAAATGCACGTTGCTGCCAGAATGCTTGATGGGCTTGAATTCATCAGAGTGTCATCAAAACACAGATTCTGGTTTCTGAAACAGGTAATTTTCCCACCACTGTTTTGTTTTCCTTCCAGAGGCTTTTAATGTTCCCCCTTTCTTTCTTCCCTTTTCTGTAGCGTTCAATCATTTGTCTCCTGATCACCAAAACTCTGTGTCGAATGACAGCGTTTAGAGTCCAGGATTCAGTCAGACACACAAAAAGGGAATTTGTTAAGACTTATCCAGCTGACTGTTAGACAAAAGAGAGAAGGAAGCCGGTGCTGTCTGAGTTCCGCAGAATCGCCACTCCCCATCTTTTTGGAATTGGGGCTCGGCTGAGTCTGGAGCTGACCTCAGCACGGGTTAACCAAATTGGCAATAATGTGAACTTCCTTTTAGTCATCTTATATAGAGGGCAGGGACATGGGAGTCAGACGGGAGTTCTTTGGTCTAAAAGCAATGAAAAGTTCAATGCAGCTACACAGCCAGCATTGCAAGGGTAATGCTAGGGATCTTTGTTTTGGGTAACTGAGTCCATTGACCTCCCTAAGTGAGCAGTGGGACTGTACCGGCAAACAGAAAGCCTCTTTCGGTGGGGTGGGGGGGGTCTCTGCCTCTTTGCTGTATTCTCAACATTGCTTCTTTTGTTTTTCATTCATTAGGATTTAAGTCTTTAGGAGTAGGTGTAATGGCATTTCCATCTTCTTGACAGAGAGAGAGGGAGAGAGGTGTGTTCAGGACTGCCTGTCATACGGTGAATTTGAACAGAGGCAGCTGTTGTCATGGTGATGGCAGGTTGCATCCCACCACCATGGAAACCAAAGTTAAAAAACTAATGTTAAGGCTGGAAGTCACATGATACATTTTTGTTTTGTTTTGTTTTAAAAAAAGAAAAGGGGTTTGGTTTTTCAGTCTGTTTTTTGTTGTTTTTTTTTTAAGACGAGTTGGGTTTTTTTTTTTTTTTAAGACGAGAAAAATTCTAGTAAGGAAAGCAATGAGATAATGAAATGGGACAATACGAAGTACGCAGAGCCTTCCACCCCATTTTTCTGCTTGTTAACAGTGCGTTTCTGCTGCCATGGGGGTGGGAAAGGAAGGAGAGATCCAGGATGGATTTCCAGATTTGCAGCCAGAATTGTGTACTCATTCTTCTGTCACATGAGGAAGCACAGGGGTTTAGCCCTCCTGCCCTTCGGTGGCAGCGTGTGGTCCACCCTCTGTTGACGAGCCCGGGACAGAGCCTGGAAACCTAAAAATAAGGACTGAGAAAAGAGATGGGAATGCAGTTGAGGGTGTGACTTGCCCCAGAGATGAGAGTGGTTCATACATTGATAAGTTCAGATGCTTAACATTGTTTTTCAGGAAATTGAAAAAAAATTTATCTGTAGCCCCTCAGAACCCCACAGAATACAGTGTCTCTATTTATTCCCTTTTCTGGATGAGTCTTCTTTGGACGCACTGTCCTCCTAGGTCAGCCACGGGAGCAAGTTCAGAGAAGTCCAGGAGGAGCCCATCCAGGAGCATATTAGCCACTGGGCCGAAGGTCCCTTGGACCGTGGCTAACCTCTGAACCTGGCCTCAGTGGGGCAGGGCTGCGAAGGCTTGCTGAGAGCTGTTAGAAAGCCCTCTTGGCTCAATCTTTTTATCTCATATTTCCTCCTACTTCATTCCACAATCTGGAGAAAAGGTGAAACACCCTTCCAGGAAGGAGAGCTGGCCCCAGGCCTAACAGGGATGGTTTTAATTTTTTTTTCAGTCTGTGAGGCATTGAAGAACTGTACATATGATGTGTGTGGAAAGGCTAGGAGACAGCTATTCCTGTGAGAATGTCAGCCTCTAGGGAGGGGTGCAGACACTGCATGTGGAAATGATGGCGGTGGCTCTGGCCATGTCTGGGTTTTAGGCCTAAGTCTCATCTCTTCACTGTTACTGGTCCCTCCAGGGCAGATGTATTGTTGTCTGCAGCCCAGGCCGGGGGATATGATCTCACCAGCATGATCTCACTGCATTTCCATCAGGGTCTGTAGGAGCCAGAGCCTGACCTCTGTGGCGGTTCAGCCCCTCCTGTTCTTAGCCTTGGCCTTGGGTGTGATGAATGTCCCTTCTAATCACTGGGCGAGATTGCATCAGAGCCATCAGCTTCGTAAATCCTCCTCTGGGGACTGGTGTTTGGATGTGCTTTCCATATTCCCAGGAGGTTCTGGGCCAAATGTCTTTGCTTTCTTCCCGGAGGCCCATTACCATAATTTTCTTTTAAATCCTTTATTGCGGTGGGTCTCTTCAATGTCAGCCCATGGCTGCAGACAGCCAGCCTGCTTCCGGAGGCTGTGACCCCTAACAGATGCTTCCCCCAAAGCTTAGAGCCAGAGCAGTGCTTAAAGATTGATTTAGGAGGAGAATCAAAACGACTGTGCATTTGTTTAGCACCTTACAGTTTTCAAAGGGTTTTAAAAATTTTTTTATTTTATATTGGAGTATAGTTGTTTACAATATTGTGTTAGTTTCAGGTGCACAGCAAAGTAATTCGGTTATACATATACATGTATCTATTCTTTTTCAGATTCTTTGCCATTATAGGTTATTACAGAGTATTGAGTAGAGTTTCCTGTGCTATACAGCAGGTCCTTGTTGATTATCTATTTTATATATAGTAGTGTGTACATATTCATGTATCATCTTAGACTTTGATCCTTTTGTTGTCCTCCTCTGGTTCTGGGGGAACGGGTGGCGGTGGTTTTCTCTGACTCGAATATCGTGTCGGGGTGACTTTTGCATGGAGAGCCGTGGCTCTGGTTTCCATTGCCAAGGTACGTTTTCTCCATTGCATTCCACGTCTCGAGGAAGATTCTAATTCTTCTCATATTAAAAAGGCAGCATGAAGGTCTTGGATGGCTGGATTTCACTATTGTTCATATTTAAAATATCCCTTTGGTGTTGTGTTTGAGGGAATCACAGACTAGGCAGCACTCCTCACCCCGTGACTGGTTTTTTTTTTTTTTTTTTTTTTGTGGTACGCAGGCCTCTCACTGTTGTGGCCTCTCCCGTTGCGGAGCACGGGCTCCGGACGCGCAGGCTCAGCGGCCATGGCTCACGGGCCCAGCCGCTCCGCGGCATGTGGGATCTTCCCGGACCGGGGCATGAACCCGTGTCCCCTGCATCGGCAGGCGGACTCCCAACCACTGCGCCACCAGGAAAGCCCCCCGTGACTGTTTTTGAGTCAACATTCCGCTGGTTAGAATGACATTTCTGTGCAGGTGAGGGAGGAGTGGAAGGATGTGCACAACGCTGCCCAGGCCGTCTTCTGAGACTCTTCCATCTCTTAGAATTAGACATCCCCAAACAAGAGGCAGGGATGGACAGGAGGAAAGGAGACAGACCTGCCCATAGGGGGCGTGCTCTCGGCCTGGGGTGAGGGGTGGTGATGGGTCCTGAGGCCTGCTGCCTCTCAGGCTGTGCTGTTCTAGACTCCCCAGGAGTTTACAGGAAGTGCCTAGGTGGCCACAGGCTGCCCCCCACAAAAGCACAATCTCCATTAGGCCAGGAGTTGGAGAGAGGGCACAGCGTTCCATCTGACTGCCTGTCCCCGGTGGGCCCTCAGCCCTCTGAGCTCTTTCAGTCTCCTCCTTGGTATTCTAGCGTCACAGCTCTGAGAGGAAGCAGCTGCGAGTATAAGGGTCTAAGATCAGCCTCCTGATGGTAGAGAGGTGCATGTTTCCCTGGGGACACCCCAGATTTGCTGCTCGGGCCCTAAGTCCTTCCCAGTCCTGTACCTGCACATCAGTCCCTGTGAGGTGTGGATGGGGAAGCTCTGCTGGGTGAGCAAAGGGAGGGCTTAGCTCCCAGGCCAGGCCCCCAGGGCTCTGTTGACAAGCAGAGCCAGTGCCTCCATGGTAGCCAGTAGCTAGCTGGGAGGGCAGTCCTCTCTCTCCCCTGCCCCAGCTTTCTGGGCTTCAGTAAGGAGATGAACAAATAGCAGGTGTGCAGGCCAAGTCGTGCTGCTCAAATTAGCTGTGTTGCTAAGGAAACAAGTCAACCATTTGAAGGAAGGAGCATTGGGTAAAGGAGATAAATCAATAAGGGATCCTATTTTTATCATTTCCCTAATGATTGTCTTGAAGCTGCGAGATGGGAAAGGGAGTGTTGGAGTGACACGGGTCCTCATTAATGGGCTTAGAGCGAGAAAGGAGTGAAGGGGTATTTGGGGAGATTGCCAAGGAAGTTTATAAAATGAGGCCCCTAGCGAGCAGACAGCGAGATTGATGCAGAGAAGAGGCATCTTTGCAGGTTTCAAAGAATTTCCGTGGTCATTTCCTCATTCGGTCCAGTCCCTTTGTTCTCCTGCATTTGATCCTCTCAGAAATCTTGTGCTGATTTCCATGACCCTCAGGTTGGCATGGGTTTTTGTGTTGGTTTGGTTTTTTCAGAATAGATATAGCTTTAATTGATTTTATAATTATAAATGAATACATGCTCATTATAACACAATGAGTAAAGGAGTAAAGAAGAAATCCTACTACTCCAAGAAAACTCATTATCCTTCTAGCAAGACAGATTTTTTTCCTTTGCTCGTAAAAAAATTTTTTTTTTACATTAAAGGGGTCTTTTATGCATGCTGGTTTCTTTTTTTGAAGAGCTAATGTGTGTACACGGCATATAGCACACAAAGTTCAAATGGGTGTACTGTGTAGAGAAAGTATGGGTAGCTTTTGTAAGGATAGCTCCGGCTCTGGTTTTCCTGTGCTGTTAGCTTATGAATTGGTTGATTACTTTATTAATTAAAAACCAGTCATGGGGTGACCGCTGTGTGCTGGACACTGGGGTACAAGAGGTCCCTGGGCAAACAAAGCCCCTGCCCTCAGGCTCCCTCATTGTTCCATCAGCTCCATATGATCAAAATCTCAAGCCACAAACAGTGCAGACACCAGGGAGAGAGAGTGTTCTCCAAAATGCATTTGGTGTCAGGCACAGAATGTAATGGGAGTCTCTGAATTCCTGGGCAGGAGGCGTCAGAGTCCTGAACAGACTTCCATTCTGTTTCATGAAGGGCGTTGTTCTTTGAGGCCTTGCAACACGGAGCTTCCTTTGACCTTTCCAAGCACATCTTTGCCTAGCCTGTGAGGTGCATCCTTGTGCCCTGTGGGCTGTTACTTGCAGTCCAGGCTCTTCCTCTGGGAGATGTAGCAGAGCCCTTGGTAAGGGGCTTGAACTTCTGTTTCAGGAAGACAGGGAGCGGTGCCCCTGAGTCAGATCCCAAGCTGGGGGCCCGAGCCAGTGGGAGTGACTACAGCCTGGTCTTCGTGACAGCTCCTCAGTGGAGCTGCTGCTCACGGACGGGGATGCCTCCCTTTCATTCATGCCTTGCACTTAACACTGAGTGAGCTCCTACTGTGTGCCAGGAGCTCTGCTGAGAACCACCAGTGGAGAGGTGAACAAAACACTGTCCCTGCTTTCTAGGTATAGTTTCTTGGGGGAGATCAGTATGAGGAAGGATGATAAAATTGTACCATGCAGAGAGCTGTGGGGCACAGGGAGAAGCCTTTACAGACAAGGTGAATTTCACCTCCATCTTGATACATGACCAGAAAGGAGGAGAAAGGCCATTGCAAGAGGAAGCAAAATCACTAAGATGTAAGTGCCCATTCTTTGTGCTTTCTTCAGAAAGGGAAGTGGACAAGAGGTTGAAGGAAAGGGCTGTGAGGGGGAGTGGCTAGGGCCTGGGCTGAGCCGGGTGTTCTCTCCTGCTCTCCTCTCCTAAAATTTCCCTGTCCCCCTTCTTCCTTTCACCTAGTCACAGATACACAGAATTCCCATAGTTTCACCTTTACTTCTACACCAAAATTTCGCCTCAGATCCTTAATTGCCCCAGACGTGAATTCATCCTGAGGTCGAGATGCTCTATAAGGCCTAAAGGGACATCCCTCTCCAGGATATGTGCATTTGAAGTTTTCAAAATTTGCCACGCGGCTTGTGGGATCTCAGTTCCCTGACCAGGGACCGAACCTGTGCCCCCTGCGGTGGAAGCGCAGAGTCCTAACCACTGGACCGCCAGGGAATCTCCTGAGGTTTTCAGAATTTCAAGCCAAAGGATCACTGCTCTGAATGGGTCCTTAGCCATCAGACTGCAGGCAGAGGATTTGAGTCGGGAGGATGTGGGAACGGGGTCTTCTCAGAAACTGAATTACCAAGCCCTCACTTTTAGATTCTAGCCCCCTGGGCCGTAGGTGGTGCCATTTGTTGAGCCCTCATGAATTCTCGGCCATCCAGATACCTGTCTGGTCACAGGAAGTCTGGCTCGTCAGCCTTTCTCCTGCACTGAGCGCCCTTCATGGTAACGGCCAAGGAGCTAGCCCTGTGTCCCCCAGAAGCCTCATCTCTCTGCACCTGGACATTCTGGGCTAGGTGAGCTTACCAGTCCTAGCAGGGAGCTGTATGCTTAGACTGTCTGGCCAGGAGGATGCAGGTGTGGAAGTGGGCATGAGGAATGGGGTGACAGAGGGGCTGCGGCAGCCCAAGTGGGCATTGCTGGGTGGAAAGCCTTGGAGATGCACAGCCAACAGGAGCTGCCTTGCCTGAAGGTCAGCAACTAAGAGCTCCTTTACTTTTGAGTCTGTGCTTGTCCCTCAAAGGTGTTCAGGAGAAGAAGCCTGTCCCCCCAGTAGATCAATGAGAGTGCGCGACATCTGCAGCTTGAATGTGAACATGCGTGTCCCCAGTCCTGCTTCCCGGGTCATGTGCTGGGCCCCTTGGACCTGCCAAGTAGCCTTCTGAACTTGTGTGGGGCCTTCCAGCCATGGCAAAGGGCTGGCCAAGCCTGACACTTTGTGAATATTTTTGTTAGAGACAAGGACAGGGCGTGAAGTGGGAGAGGCATTAATTTCACTCCTGTCAGAGCCGCCATTCTCGCATCCCCCGGACCCTTGGGGACTGGCCGTGAGCTCTGCCCTTTGTATCAGGGCTCCCCAGATGTGTTCCTATGAACAGAATCCCCAGGAGAGATGCTCTGACAGAAGGGTTATATGGTGAAGAAGTTTGGGAGTGCTGTGTCCTGTTCCCAGCCCCCTTTGGGGGAGGGGTGCATGCTGTGTACAAGAGTATTAAAGGCTGCAAGCACCCTGCTGGGAGGAAACCTGCTCACCTTGACCGAACCCAGGCTTTCCCTCATTCGTTTGATTGCAAGTTCTTGTAGCACTAGTATCCTGTGGCCTGCATCTTAGAAACATGTCCCAAGTGCCCTTCACTTCTTTTGCCATTTGTCATTGGCTTGTTGTCGTGTTCTTGGTTCCCTGTCTGTACCGATTCCCTAGGGATGTTCTCAGGAAAGGGCATGGATTCCTGGGCCTCCACTTCTGCCATGTTCCCATCTTCATTTTACCATTCGGGTCTGGGGAATTCTGGGTGTCTGAACCAGGCCAAGGACAGGCTAGCCTATTCAGAGGGCTTATGGGACACCAGATCCTAGTGTGGTCCTGGTCATCCTGCACTTGTTCAGAGTGCTGGATTAGAGCCCATGATGGGACGGAGGAGAACTCCCCCTGTGATTGGTGGGCACTGGTACCCCTGGGTGAGCTGTGTCTGGGGACTTGTCACAAGAAAGTAGGCTTGTAAGTGCGGTGGGCATCTCTGGTGTGTATTTGCTGGCACGTTTAGCTCTCAGGGGCCATGCTCGGTGCCCAGAAGGATGGAAGGAGGAAGAGTGGCGAGGTGTGCTGGGGGACTTTGCATGTGGTGAGGCTCCCCTCTGACTGAGAGGGTTTCAGCCAGCACAGTGGGGTATGGGGGCAGGAGGCTGGCTCTAAGGTCCTCTGAGCCCCATCCATCCAGTTTTCAGATCCGGTGGCTGGGTCCTAGAGGCCAGCAGAGCTGTCCCCAGGGTATGAGTCCCGTGTGAGTGTTGGGGTGTGTGGGAAGGGAGAGTGGCCAGCTCCTGGAGAATGGGCTGTGACTCAGGGCTGCATGGAGGCAGGGGGTGGGGAGCGGTGCTGCTAAATGAGAATGAATAGTTCTGGAGGCTCGGATGCGGCCGGCCATCTCACCCCCTGAAGCCTCCCATTCCAGCACCAGGACTAGAGCAGCCGCTGGGGCAGCTCACATCTTGCACGTACCACCTCTGCCCTAACCCCTCTCAGAGATGCCGCGAGTGCTTCTTTGCCACTGATGTTCACCGGCGCACATGTCCTGGTGGGGGTGGGGCGGCATGGGGGTGTGTTTATGATTTGCCCTCCTTCTGTACTCCCTAGGGAGGGCTCCGGGCCCTACATCCTACACAGCCAGCTTGAATGTGTGGGGAGACAAGATCCCTTCCCTTCCCTCCGCTTTATCAGACTTACTACTCATCTCTCCCGCCTGGATTCCAGAAGCTGCCAGATCCCAGGTTGCTCAGCAAGACCACTGGCAACCGCTCACTTCTGTCTGTCACAACCATAGTTATAGAATGAAATCCCACGTGCAGAGTGATCCTGGAGCCGGTGATTCCCTCTCTCTTTTCTAGAAGTCCCCCTCTCCTGCCTTCCCCTGGGCTTACGGCACAACCTTTCTGCGGGAGTCAGGGATGCTGGCACTAGAATCGTAGTCCTGTTTTTCAAAAAATCGCAGGGAGCCCACTCACCTGTCTTCAGAAAAATGCAACAGAAAATGAAGCCTGAATTCATTATCCGTTCTTTTGTAGTTTGATTCCTAGAGGCCCCGACTTTGCTGCCCTGAATGCAGACTAATGATTTGTCTGTCTGTTTCCTATAGATGTAGACGCTTAGGAGAAAGTAAGGTGGGACAAAGCCAGTTTCTCCTGGCCCCATTATAGATTTTCCTGAATTGGGTATTAAAATAAAAGGGAGCTCATGGAGAGAATTGTTCCTTTTCCAAGGGCTCTTCTTCTGTTCATTCGAGCAGAGGTTCTAGAAGAGGGCACTACAGATGTGATTCCCCGAGGCAACAATGAACAGCCACAGCTGGATCCTTGCTGAAGCATCATTATACAGTCCAGTGGTTTGAAGACTGAGAAGAACGGGGAGCCTGCAACAGCATCAGTGCTTCTTCCTCCCTTCATCCCACTTCCCTTTTTAGTCCTGGTTAATTCCTGGATATGTCACTGAATTCACTAAGTATCTGGAGTGTCTACCATATGTCTAATATATTATTTATTGGCTACACTCTTTCTTTTCTTGAGAAGATACTTTGTGTTCAGAGCCTAATCAGAAATGGTTACAGTTCCACATGCTAAGGACCATCCACTGTCCTACCTGCCTGTTTGCTCATATCAGTCATGCAGACTGTGCACAGTGTGGGTTGATAAAGTTTGTGTATTGATGTACACAGCCATCTTGGAGGCTGTGTCCCTCTCTCTTCGGTGAATCTGTTTCTTAACTCCTCCTTTCCCACGCCGTTTGAGTACATGATCTTGGCCACCATCATTGCCAACTGCATCGTCTTGGCCCTGGAGCAGCATCTTCCTGAGGATGACAAGACCCCAATGTCCCGCAGACTGGTAGGTGCCTCCTTCCTTTCCCCCTGTTCTTTCTTTCCCCCGTTCTTCCTCTTGCCTGGGTCCCTTCTCCTTTGCTTCTTCACCTGGCTCCCTTCCCTTCTGTACAGTTCTGTGAGTTTGTTCTTTGCTGAGGGACAAGTTGGTAACAAGTCCCATTGGGATACATAAAGACAAGAGGACTGACCTTTTAAATTCCTGCTCCCAGGAAGTTTTGTGTATACACTGCATGGAAGCCAGGCAAGAAGAAAGGGAGGACACGGGGTCCACACACACTTCTCTCCTCTTTCTGAGGGACTTTGGGAGTGAGAGGAAGAGGGAGAGTAAAGGAGAGAGCATGAAGGATGCTCAAAGCCTATGTGCATTCACTGTTCCGAACTTCCTAAACGTTTGTCCGTATTCTCTATAAAGAAATCATCCATGTGTCTAAAGTATTCCCTCTAAAGAGGGCAAACAAAATGCCTAAAATCCAAATGTACGGGTAAGTGGCTCCAGCCTGATAATCCATGGATGAGAAAGAACTCTTAAGCTTCCAACATAAGTGAAGGCCAGCAATGGGAAAGCTGACCCCTTCAAGGCAAAGCCAGCACCGTTGGTCATTGTTGTGGGAGGATGGCCGGTCCTGGGCATGAGACCCACATCCATCCATTTCTGCAGCTGGCTTCCCTTGCTCTTGTGCTCTCCGTGAGTCCCGCAGCACCCTCACCCGTACATGGGGCTGGCTCAGTGCAGACGTCCAGGTGTCCTGTAGGAGAGAGGAAGTGTCAGAGCAGAGAGGATAGCTAGCCAGGGGGTGCCTTGGCCTGTGTCTCATGAAGCACAGTCCTCCTCTCACCAGCACCTCTGTTCTTCATCCCACAGGAGAAGACAGAACCGTATTTCATCGGGATCTTTTGCTTTGAAGCTGGGATCAAAATCGTTGCCCTGGGGTTCATCTTCCATAAGGGCTCGTACCTCCGCAATGGCTGGAATGTCATGGACTTCATCGTGGTCCTCAGTGGGTGAGTCCTCCTCCTGTCTCGTCTTTGTGTGTGGAGGGGCCTGTGGGGTGAAGAAACGGCTGGTGCGAGGAACCTGGGGGTGGGAAGGCAGAATTCGGTGGAGGAAGAAGTTCAAGGGTGAGATTCCCACGGGGCTGAGCCATAGATGAGCCACCTGCAGGGGGGTGCGAGGACTCTGGAGACGCACGTGGCATTCAGCAGAGGCCATGGACCCAAGGTCTGGCCGCTGCTGCTTCTGGTTTCCCATTCTGTGTTTGGCTAGGGGTGCAGAGACGTTTCCAAGTGAGTCTTTTCACTACAGCAAGCGGTACCCCCCACCCAAAAGGGGCCAGAAGATGCCATTAGGTGCAGTTTTCTTCTGGAGGTTGGAAAAGACTCGAAGTATATTTTTTGAACTGATAATTGAGACTCGTGTCCTGACAACAGGATTCTTTATGATTTACAGATTTATACATATTTATTATACGAGGAGGTATAAAACTGAATCACACGAAAATGTCTGACAACACATCCCTTTGGAAATTAACATAGTACTACTGCATTGTATGATAAGCAGCATATACGATGGCAGCACATTTATTTAAATATTCGATAGTCATTCTTTTGTAAATGAATATAGTATACCTACACTGGGGTTGATCCAGCGCTGTTGGCAGCATATGCGATGGACCTTGGGACTGGTGATGATGGGCATTGCCTCCCTGGGCTTCTGTGGCTTCTTGTGTGTCTTTGCATCAGGTTGCTCTTGGTACCTGCAGGGGAGGGGAGTAGTCCAGGCCAGGTGGGTCCTGTGTGGGTGTGACAGCAAGGGGTGTGGCATGGAAATTCCCTTACCCGGCTGCCCAGTTGTTCAAACCCGTGAGGACAAGATGAGAGTGGAGTAGAAAAGTGAGGAGTGGGGAGATATGAGCTACCATTATGATTGACCAAAGGCAGAGGGGAGCAAAGAGGACCTTCTCCCCGCCCCACCACACCCAGGGAAGAGCCAGAGGAGTGGGCGTAGGTAAAATCTGACAAGAGTGAGTTTGAGACTATTTGCATCTCTTCATTATGTCTTCTGCAATAGACATAATCCTCATATGTTTAACCTTCATGTCAACTGTGATTAAGTGAAGGGGAAAAAGTTGAAGGGGCAATTGACTAGAATGTATAAATGGAAGCTCCCGAGCATCGAACCCTTTAATATAGGGAACAGATAAGTAGATGGAGATGACTCTTTATGTTTAAAAACGTCTGTTGCCTTACAAAAGGATTTTCTGAAGGTTATTTTTCTAAAAGAAAATACGACTGCATTTAAAATGTGATTTAATGTATAAAGATACACCTTCTGCATACTGTTTCAGAAGTACATGGTCAAAGACTGCAGTACACCTGGATGATGTTTTGTGGGGTTTTCTCCCCAACTTTATTGAAGTATGATTGAAAAATAAAAATTGTATATATTTAAGGTGTACAATGTGATGATTTGATATATGTATACATTGTAAAATGATTACTGCCACCAAGCTAATTAACATATCCGTCACCTCTCATAGTTACTTTTTTTGTTGTTTTTTTGGTGGTGAGAACACTTGACATCTACGCTTTTAGCAAATTTCAAGGATGTTACACATTATTATTTACTATAGTCACCATGGTGAATACTAGGTCTCCAGAACTTATTCATCTGTAGCTGAAAGTTTGTACCCTTTGATCAATATCTTCCCTTTTCCCCTACTCCCAGCCCCTGGTAACCACCATTCCGTCCTCTGTTACTATGACTTCAGCTTTTAAAAAAATTAGACCTCACATAGAATTGAGATCATGCAGCATTTGTCTTTCTCTATTTCACTTCACATAATATCCTTCATGTTCATCCACGTTGTTGCAAAGGGCAGGATTTACTTCTTTACAAAGGCTGAATAATATTCCTCTGTGTGTGTGTGTACCTGTATCACGGTTTCTTTATCCATTCACTCATCGATGGAAATTTAGGTTGTGTCCGTATCAGGTTATCGTGAATAATGCTGCAAGGGACATGGGATTATAGATATCTCTTCAAGATAATGATTTCATTGTCTTGGATATATATCCAGAAGTGAAATTGCTGGATTATATGGTAGTTCTCTTTTTAATTCTTTTGAGGAAGTTCCATACAGTTTTCCATAGTGGCTGCGCCAACTTACGTTTCCCCCGACAATGCGCAAGGGTTCCTTTTTCTCCACATCATCACGGACAATTGTTATCTTTTGACTTTTGCTAATAACTGGGTGGTGTTTTAAATGTCCCTAAAATAAATAATATATACTCTACCGGTAATCCCCAACTTATGACGGTTTGACGTATGATGTTTTGACTTTCCGTTGATGTGAAAGCAATGCGCATTCAGTAGAAACTGTACTTCGAAGTTTGAATTTTGATCTCTTCCTGGGCTAGCGATAGGCAGTATGATACTCTCTTGTGATGCTAAGCAGCGGCAACTACAGCTCCCAGTCAGCCCTGAGGTCACGAGGATAAACAACCCGTACACTGACAACCATTGTGTACCCACACAACCATTGCGTTTTTCACTTTCAGTATAGTATTTAATAAATAACATGAGATATTCAACACTTTATTAAAAAATAAGCTTTGTGGTAGATGATTTTGCCTAACTGTAGGCTAATGCAAGTGCTCTGAGAACGTTTAAGGTAACTCGGCTCAGCTATGATGTTCAGTAGTTTGGGTGTATTAAATGTGTTTTCGACTTAGCGTTGTTTTCAGCTTATGATGGGCTTATCAGGGTGTAACCTCATTGTAAGTCAAGGAAGATCTGTACAGTAAAAGGCCTAAATGAGTCTGAGTCGCTTTAGAAATGTGATTCTGTCTGAAAGAAGAATACTGTAATGTATATGGATTACATGCTACACTTGCGTGAATTCTTGGTCTCATTGAGGCCTATACGTGTCAGAGGCCATTTGAAATTTCTCGTCTAGTCTATTTATTTTTATTTTAAACTATTCTACGTTCATTAAGGAAAATTTGGAAAATACAGAAAAATCAAAAGAAAAAAAACAGTCACTGATTAAGAAAAATTCCTGATTATCTTGTGGTCTTTCCTTCCATCCCCTTTAATGCTAAGCTCTCCTTTCAGTGCCTGTAATTGTGCTACCTTTTCTCAGTATAGTATGGGCATAGTACATATTACTCCATATTTTGGTAAAAATCTGTAAGGACTGACCAGCAGTTTGTTAAATAGATGTACCCAGCTTACTTCTCCATTTTTGCAATTATCTGAGACTTAGATTGCTTTCTGGTTTTGGCTATAATAAATAATTATTAAAGATGCTCAATGTACATCTTTTGGATGTCACATTTTAAGAGACATTTGATAGGTTGAAGTAGTTCTAAAGGAGAATCTGCCTTTCTGGGGTGGGGCCTGGGAACTAGGATGGGTGAGGGAAGGTAGAGGAAATGGGCCAGCTATTTGATGGGACGAGAGAAGGCTGGTGGGAGCCATAAGCACTGCCTTCAAATGAGGGTTGCCAGGTGGTTGAAGGGGCAGATTTGTAGAGTCCTTTGTCAGCATGGCCAAGAAGGCCCTCTGTGTCCTCACCTGCATGCGTGGGGTGCACACGAGTGCGCGCAGGTGCTGAGCCCTTGGCCAAGTCACTTGTTCTGTCTGCTCTCTCTCCCCGCAGCCCGGGCATCTCCCATTCTTAGTGGCTCTTCAAACTTTGCTGAAAGGTGACTGCTGTCCTTCTGAACCAATAGGACTTTGCCCCTGTTCTTCCTGCACCTACTCATTCTTTCTCTCCAGAGGGAGGGCTTGGCACTCTTGAGATCCGAGCTCAGGGTTGCGGTTCTACCCCGCAGGAATGGGTAATCAGATGTTGTCTTCTGTTCACACGATGCTTTCATCTACCACATTACATGGCTTCTAAAATGCATATTTCTCCTGCTGGAGCATCTCTAAAATCAGCCCGTGTCCTACAATAATGGCATGATATAGTTTAATTGACAGCATTTGTCTTTCATAGTAGTAAATAAAACCACGGGGCATCTTACAACTGTTGGGGTCTTAGATGCAGTGAATATGTTGTAATACCAGCCCAGGGAAGCAGGCAGATCAGGCTTTAGATAGGAGTCATCCAGTACTCAGAGAGGTTAAGTGCTCAGCCCAAGACCACCAGCTCCTTGACAGCAGATACAGGGGTTGGAACTGTGCCCTTTGACCCAAGCCTGGTGTTTTACCTCTGCCCGGTGCAACCCCTCCTTTAGGCTTCCTGACACCTGCCTCTGCAGCAGCCCGTGCTGGCTGCTCTGACTTCTTACCTCAGCTCCAGGTGTCACCTCACATCCGCCACCGGTGCACAGGAGGAGTGACAGGTCCTAGAGCAGGACACCGCCTCAGGCTGAGGCTGTACAACTTCTCAGCTCTCAGCGCGTGATGGGAGGTGGAGGGGTGGGGGGCTGAGGTGCCAGACAGCTGGATCAGCCAGAGACCTTCCATCACTGCCTTTTGCTCAGAGATTGGGAGACCTGGGCCACCACATTCTGCCTGTACTCTCGACCTTCTAACCTTTAGAATTCTTAGGTCTGTAAGCTGAGGGAGTTCCATGGTTCAGAAGGTTAATTTATGTACATTATTCATCTAATCCTCATAATCCCCCAAATGGGATCTCGTTATCCCTGTTTTATAGATGAAGAAACCGACGTTTAGAGAAGGTATGTGATATACTAGGAGGTACTAGAGCTGGGACTTGAGCCTGTATCTTCTGGATCCAAGTTCCTTCTTCAGTGCTCATTTCCCCACACCATCAGTGACCTCACAACCTCACAGGCTCTGTGGTTCTGTAGCTCTGTGATTGCATGTTCCTTTGGTCCCCTTGAAGCAATGTGGAATGGGCTCAGGAAGTGGCATAATCAGGCAGATGTCCCTGACCCAGAGCTGAGGCTTCACATATGACTTGAAGAGGACCAGAGCCCCATGTGTCCATCCTAAGACTTCTCTCTGTGGGCTTGGAATACAACCAACTCCCTGCTCTGTGGTTAAGAAGGCACGTTACTTAACTCTCATGGTTTAATACATAAAAACTGAACCCGAAGTTCCAGCTTGTTTCATTAATTGGCTTGTTCATTCATTCATTCACCCATCCATCCCTTCATTTATTCAACAAAACGTGTATTGTTGAATACTCAAGCAAATTCTGGGACTGAGAAACACCAAGGTTAATGTATTCTCATTTCTTCTAAAAGACAGTGGAATTTGCTATTCTTTTAACAAATTCTTACCTTACATAACTTGGAATCTCTCTTGTACTGGTAACAATTCAAGAGATGCTATTTCTAACCATTTGTTAGGCCACCTGGAGAATTCTAAATTACTCGAAGTCGTTATTATATATTAGTCTTAATAATAAGTCATAGGGCTTCCCTGGTGGCGCAGTGGTTGAGAGTCTGCCTGCTGATGCAGGGGACACAGGTTCATGCCCCGGTCCGGGAGGATCCCACATGCCGCGGAGTGGCTGGGCCCGTGAGCCATGGCCGCTGAGCCTGCGCGTCCGGAGCCTGTGCTCCGCAACGGGAGAGGCCACAGCAGTGAGAGGCCCGTGTACCGCAAAATAAATAAATAAATAAATAAATAAATAAATAAATAAATAAAATAATAATAAGTCATAGTCCCTGGAATAGATGGACAATGATAGTGGAGGATGAGAACTCAAAGGTACTCCTAACCCATGGGTAGGAACAGGGAAGTGAGGGCCAGGACTGTGTCTTTGAACCCTATTCATGTCTGTGCCTGATCACAGTAGGTACTTAATAAATGCTAGTAGAATGGAATCACTTGTTCCATCCCAGATTGTCTTGTCACCGATAGGATACAAAGGAGAGTGCTGGGGGCAGCCTGGGGCTGGCAGTGTGGAGGGGTTGCCTATTCCCAGTCCTGCCTCTTGGTCCGGCTGAGCCAGGCAGTATCTACATCTCTCTCATGTAGCTATGACTCAGCCTGGCTGCTCACATCCTGATCACTTTATTAGAGAAATGAAAGCTGGGAACTCAGCCTCTAGGTGAGTAAAATATTGGGCTTCATATCATTTGGGCCTATTTACTAGGTTCGCAGTGTTACCTTTTGGGAATTGCTTCCTGGGTGATGGGTGCAGGGTTGGGGTCAGGGCTGAATATTGAAGACCCAACTTCCTAGAGGTGGCTGTGGGTTGGGGGAGGCGTATGGAGAAAGAAGCAGAAGAATGCCTCACCTGGCATTTGCCATGTAATGAAAGCTTCCATCTATTGAGCCATATTGCAAAGACTACATTTCTATCTATATCTGTATCCATATCTATATCTTTATCTATATCTGTACCTATTGCTCAGAATGTGCTTTACTATCAGTTTTGCCAGCTTTTCTGGGGGAGATGACCTGTTTTGACTATTTTCTTAACTGCAAGAACATGGGTACAAACTCTGAAGAGTGGGCAAGTGTATCTGAGCCTGGGGCTCTGCCTCCTTCCTCTACCAAGACCATCACCCCAGGGCCCAGGTGACCACCTGTCCCTCTGTCTTCCTTCAAGTCCTTGAAGGGACATTGTCTTCCTTCAAGTCCTTCAAGGGACATTGTTGACGACCCACAACGTGCCAGGCACTGTGCTAGATGTGGGTGGGGCAGGGCTGAGTGTCCCCACCAGGAGCATGTCATGAAAACCCAGAAGAAGGGCATCCAACCTAGCTCTGGGGACTGGGGCAAACTTCCTGGAGGAAGTAACATTGAAACTGGGATGTGAGGGGTAGGCTGTTAGGACTTAGACAAGGAAGGAGAAGAGCTTTTCTGGGAGAAAGAATGCTACATACAAATCCTTGAAGCTGAGAGAGAGCACGCAGGATGCTTCTGGAGAGTTGGCCAGTGGAATAGTGAGCGATGCTCGCAGAGAGGTCAGCAGGGGCCAGCCGAGGCCATGAGGAGGAGCTTGTACCGTAGCCAGAAGGCAGTGGGGAGCCACTGAAGGCATTGAGCAGGGGTGGAATGATTAGTTCTAACTCAGTGCTGGGTGCTGCACAGGTCTTTGTCATCCTGGAGTTAACGCTGAGCAAAGGGCATGGAAAGGAGAGGGAAGCCATAGCTATACCCTTAGTTGCAGTTTGGGAGGAGGTGCATCACCCAGCAGGGAAAAGAAGGATGAAGGGAAAAGGGGACGGGGAGGAGAAGAGCCCGAGGAGATGCTGCAGAAGAGCTGGGAGCTGCTGTTGGATGTCCCCAGCTTCTCACCAGTGGCACAAGCAGAGCCTGTTGGTAGGAGGACGGTATCTGGAGCTAAATATACATCGGTAGGTATTTTTAGAGGGTTTCTGTAAGGAGGCTGCCCTAATACACGAGTTTCCCGAGCAGCTAAAGATCGAGGAAAGCACAGTTTTCCTTCTCCAGCACCGTCTCTCCAGTGCTGAGAATGTGCGGGAGGTGTTGCGAACGCAGCCCCGGGGCCCCCAGCCCAATTTAAATCTCTGTGGTAATAGTATGATAACGCTTGGTATTTATATAGCATCTCCGTGCCAGTGAGCCTGGTGAGATTTTACAGACCTGTCTTTTACTCATCCTCTCTGCTCTAAGTGGGCGAAGCAGGAAGGTGGGGAGCAGGGAAAGGCTGGGTAGAGGGAGGAGACATTGGAGCTTGTCCTTTCAGAGACGGGGAAACTGAGGCTGAGTGAGGTGATATGGGGGGGCTGGGAGCTACTCAGAAGACCCGGGTCAGTAGAAGGAGACCAGGTCTTCCGTACCTTCCTTCATGCTGACGTGGGGGTGCTTCGCTAGTCCTTAAGCTCCGCCTGCTTCTCAAGTGCTCTCTCCCAGCAGAGTTGGTGGCTGCTTGTCTGAAAGACCTCCACCTCCTCACAAGCTCCTCGTTCATTTCTAGCTTCACTTTGGGGGAACACAGCTGCTACTTGCAGCATCTCCGTTTGTCAGAACATTAGTTCTCTTTTAATTCCATTTCCCTCCAGATGGGTGCATGATGGAAAAGATAGAGTTAGGATATGGAATTTGGATTCAGGGGAGAGGTAGGCAGAAGGCAAAATGTGGAGCTTGGAGATCTCTTCTTCACTCTGTGCTAATGATAAACCCAGTTCTTTCAGGGAGACCCCAGATGAGAGTCCCAGGTAGTAGTTGACAGGCAGTTGAGCTGGGGTTGCTCCTTGGGTGGGAGATCATTTCTTCTTACATATGTACTCTATCCTTTTTCTGTATTGAGAGTCATCGTCGATTCATTCTGCAGGTATTTATTGACTACTTACTGTGTTCTGGGTGTAAGACATTGCTGTTGGGATGGTTTCTCTTTCCTGAAACATTGCTTCTTGTCACCTCCATTGACTGATAGAAGCTCAAACTGGAGAGAACTGAGCGGGGGCCTGAATTGGTCTTGGTGTCAACAAGGAGGAAGGAAAGCCAGAGCAAGTGGAGGAAGGTCCAGACCCCCCGGGTGGTTTGGTTTCAGAGTATTTTTCTGGCTTTATATTCATTCAGGGTAACAAAGGGAAAGAAATGATGGCCAGATGCTTTCTAAGCCAGACCACCGCCCTGGGCCTGGAGCTGCCGTTGGAAGGCTGTTAAGTGCATACAATCTTAGGCATGTGCATGACTGTGTGTGGAAGAGCACAGCAGGGGTGAAAATTCCAAGGCAGGATTGCAAAGCAGAGATGGCTACAGCATAAATGTTCATTCTCTAAATTTACAAGGGAGACTTGAGAATTAAAGGGAGTGTTTACATTTCCATTCTGTGGGTGATACACGTTTCCTCCTTTGGATAGAGCTTTTGTGCACTTCTGTCTGTACTGTAAATATAGTCCACAGTTCAGTGTGAAATGCGAAATGCAGCAGTACTATTCAATGTACGATTCCCTGAAGTCAGAAAATAGCAGGTGTGAGGAGCGCAGAGTGGTTAACACAGGAAGCAGTGCAGATGCCGAAAGGAAAAAGAGGGTGTGCGGGGCTTAAGGAGAACATATAAAGGAAGCTTAAGTCTGAGGTTACTAAAACTTAACCAACAAATTTTAGACCTGGGGGAATGATAAATTTGTCCCACTTTCTGTATTTATTATTTTTCCCAGAAGAGAAAACTGAGGCCCAAGTGGCTAAGCCACGTGTCCAGGGTCTTAGAGCTGGAACGTGGTGAGCGGGGACTTGGATACTGGTTTGTTAACTCCAAATCCAGGACTTGGTTGCAGCTATGCTCTATGCTCCCTGGCAGTCAGAATCTGATGCTTCTTGATTGTGTTCAGGCCATTAAACTGGGATGTTAAGAAATAAATGATTTTTGTAATTGGTTGGCTGGAATATATATATATATATATATATATATATATATAGCAATATATATATGTGTGTGTGTGTATATATATATATATATATATATGCAACTTATATGGAAACAGAGTTTAGTTTAGTGGACTAAATGATTTCAGGGGCCCTGAGTCCTGGTCCTGACGCTAATATACATTCTCTTTCTGATACCTCAGTGTGATAGTGGGTGATACCTAAACCATCTCAGCTTTCCTCATGAAACGTCATTTATGAAATGAAGGTAGCGCCTGCACGAGCTGCCTCACCAGGTCTTGTGACAAACAAATACAGTGATGACGGCTCGCATTTTACCAGGAGCTCACATGTCTTATTTTAAACGTGGAGGCCTTCATATACTGTTGTCAGCACTTGCCTATATCATTTTAAGTATAGAAACATAAATCAAGGCAAATATTATCTCCGATTTGCGGATGAGGAATTCAGAACTCAAAGAGGCTGTCACGTGCTCAGGGCCAAACACTTACTAAGGGGAGGGATCGGCATTTTCATTGTATTATCAGCAGTTCTAAAGCCCGTGTGATGTCTACTGTACAGCACAGCCGCCTCAGCAAAAGTGTTTGGGAAGACAATAAAGCAAAATACGAAATCAGTGAGCAGAAATACTTTGCCGCCCAGGTCAGTGATATTATGAAGATAAATGTTAAAATACGCATAAAGCACCTTGAGTGTCTTTTGAAAAAGATGTTTAAAAATATTCAAAATACTGTAGTTCTGTAGCTCATTCAGAATAGGCATTGACCTCCATAAAAGTTGCAACTACAAAGACAAGTTTCACTGCAACTTACTGCAAATTCCAAGGCTGTGGCTGATTTAAAATTTCCCATTAGTTGTCATTTTGCTTCAAGGCAGAAGTACTCCAGACTGAACGTGAGATATATCTTATTTCCTCTTAGAAGTATCTAATTTTATCAGAACGAGTCAAATCCTTCTACGGTTATTATCAACAACAGCAAAGAAATTCCAAGTAAAAGCGGAAACAAAGGCCTTCAATTTTAGCCTTATCAACAATGAAACTATTACATTTTTCCATATTCTTACTTTTATTTTTTTAATATTCCGTGTCTTTGTCTTCATCTTCTGACCTCCCGCTTCACACAAACACACACAAGTCAGAAGGCTCTGAGTGCTACAAAGGAAGGCTGAAGAGGATGCCCTTTTCCCCCCAAGGAGGAATGTCCCATCAGAAGGATCGTGCACAGAACTCTAGTCCTCGCTCTGAGGAGAGTTGACAGGAAAGGCTGAGTTCTCATGTCCTTCCCCTTGTCTTTCATTTCCTTCCGTCTCGGCTGCCACTCTTCTGTCAGGAGCCTGGGCCTTGGTGACAGAATGTTTAGGAGAGGGGCTCAAGGTCATGGCTTTTCTCCCTGGCCTCAAACTCTGGGACAGTGACTGGGAGGCAGAGTGACAGGTGTGGCTGCTTCACACTTCAGATGACATTTGCGGTGAAGTCTCATGATTTACGTCACTGTGGGCGGTTCCATGCATCTCACCTCCTCCCCCATCAACCCTCTAGGGCCAGGAGGGTCCTTGAGGAGTCGTTCGTTAGTCTAGGACCACATGAGTGGCCATGGAGAGCTGAAGCTGAAACAGAACTGGTTTGGGGTATCTTTGCTGTTGAGACTTAATCAAAACTCTGGGTGAGGGGTGATAACCAGAATGATGTATGTCCTGGCCCCGGCCCACTCAGAGCTAAGCATCCCTAGCCCCCATATCTGAAACTTTGAACTATGGGGAAAGACATAGGAGGAACCAGGAGAAGACAAGGGAGAGGGAAGGCTAGAGGCAGCCAGTATTAGTTGAGGACCTCTTATGTTCCAAACATCGTGCTGACTATAAGGGGTACAGCCCTGGATGGAGATAAGAGTTTCTATTGTCTTAGAGCTTGCTGTCTAGCAGAGAAGACAGATAGTAAATTAAATTTAACTGCAATGGTGTATAAAGTGCTGCAAAGGAGAAGTGTTAACAGTGCCAGGAGGGTTTGAGATTGGGACTCTAACCTAATCTGAGGGGAAGGAGGTCAAGAAGTTGATGTCAATGTTGAAACCTGGAGATGGAGTAGCCTTTGGCTAGGAAAAGAAGACGAGAGGGAAGGGGGCGGGACGAGAAGGGTTTAGGTGGAGCGTAGGGCAGGTGTGTAAAGGGCTGGAGGTGGGAGAGGGCCTGGCAGCTCCGGGAAACAGAAGGGCCAGTGGAGCCCAACGTGTAGTGTCTGAGGTGACAGTAACCTGAGGGGAGTTGGAGAGGGGGAGGAGCCACATCATTCAGCGTCTCATTGGCATCACCAAGGGTGTTCAATGGGAAGCCATTGACTGGTTTGAAGCAGGGAAGTAGACATATCTGCAGAAAATGACTGGGGATGGGTGATGTTCACTGAGAAAATAGAACTTCCCGGAATGATTCCACGTCTACTCAGAATTAGGATAGAATTAATGTTTTCCAAGAGTCCCTCCCTCTCTCCTCTTGCCTCCTCCTTCCAACACTGGCCCTCAACTATAATTTTGTTTAACCTGTTGGAACTGTACCAAAACCCAGTCTCTAGACCTTATAATCTAGCCCATCCTATGCTAAAAATCTGTTAGCCCTGCCCAGAGTAAAGACATAGTCCTGTCTTCTGGGTTCACACTCTGAGCATCTCCTACTGATTCAAATAATGGGTAAGAATTGATGAGTGTGGGGGCTTTTATTTTTGATATTCAGCAGAGAAATTATTTAAAAAATGCTTTTCTGAGAACACTGCTATATGATTATTATGATTTTTATTTTTCTGATAGAACAATAGTCAAAAGATCAAGCCAACCCACATGCTTGTTTATGGGATGTTTCTTTTTCCTGCTTTCTAAGCCCATGACACATCACGATGCTGAATCTGGATCCAAGTTGAACTCTGGTTAATAACCACGATAAATATACCATTTTGTGATTTAGGGGCCCCTTCTGGGGGGAGCTCAAAGTGCTCTGTAATTCACCCTCTTCCCACTTCTCATTTGGAAAAAGTAAATAGAGGCCTCCCTCCCGGTTCCTTTTCTGAGTAAGTGTTGTGTTCTCTGTTTTAGAGACAGGTCACCCGATGGAGGCTTCACAGCTGGGCTCTGGTGCTAGTGATGGGAGGTATTCACTGCTTACCCCAGGCTTTCCCACTGAGTACTTAAATTCACATCCTCTCTTCACGTGAGTGCAGCCAGCCTCCTCCTCCCTGCTCTTGCTTTGTTCTCTTCTTACTCTCCCTAACCTTTCTCTGTTTTCATTTTTCACCCTGATTGAAAATAAAAGACTGGGTGAGTTGAGGACAGGTGCCATAGAAGGTGGTGTATTTGTGTGTGTGTGTCTGTATGTGTTGCTAGTTCTGACAGACTCCTTCTTAGGGCTCTGTCTGTAGAGTGAGTCTGACATTCAACCCCTCTTCTCCAGCAAACAAATCCATATATGAGGAGGGTTCTCCCTCCTGGGAATCTGATAGCTCAAAGTTTGAACAGCTACTACTGAAAATAAAGGAGGAGAAATTTCCATGAGTACTTCAACTCCCCCCCAGCTGTGACTGATCTGAAACCAAGCTAAAGCTAAGCACCTTGAAGTCACCCAGGAATTCAAATTTTAGGACCACAGGTAGGAAGTTAAAGCAGGAATATACCTTAAGAATACACCTTAAGAGACCCTGGCATTATTGCAGTGGGCATGAAGCTCCATGGCCGCACCTAGCATTGGCTGTTTCCTGAATAGTGTTTCCCACAAATATGTACCACAGTATCATTTTTCTAAAATGTGTGTGGGTGCCATTGTCATTTATTAGATATAAATAGATGTAGAAGCGTTCTTGAAGAAATGGTGGCATTGTTTTTCTCATTTAGTCAGTATAGCATAGCGGTTAACAGTTTAGGCTCTGTAGGCTCTGTTTCTGCTCTGCTGTTTCCTAGCTCTGTGGTTGTGGGCAAATGATCCAGCTTCTGTAAGTCTCAATGTCTTCATCTCTATAAAAAAGGGGAGGTGGTGATGGATAATAACATCTGTCTGACAGAGTTGTCATGGGGCTATGTTAACGAAATAACTCCTCTGGGAGGGTCAAGTGGGTCTTGGACTCTTGACATTAAAAAAGGGGCCTCACATTTGAAAGGGTAAGAGTGGCTGACCCAGTGTGACCCATTGTTACAGACGAAGGGGCTGAGGCCCAGGAAGTGCTTTGAGAGCTTGAACTCTAGTGTATGCCTAGTACTCTTGTCTCTGGTTGGGAGGTTACTTGCCTATAGCTTACACCCGATTTTGGTCAGGCTTATAATTTCTTGTATTCAGTCTGGCGGTATAGATATGGAGGGGAAGTAGAAGTGGAAGTTAGACCCAGTGCGTGCACTCATGAACAAAATGGTTTGATTGGAGTAGAATACATATGTATGTGTATCTGTACATAAGGCAGCTCAGCACAGTGTGGTCAGGTGGTTCAGTCTCTAGGAGTGGCTAGAAGGGAAAGATGTAAGTTGGGCCAGTGATACCCAGATCTGTATCCAAGATGAGGTATTCCATAGTTAGTCTTTGGGTTCTTTGTCTTTCACCGTTGATCTAAGGTAACTTGGATAGTTAAGTCTTTTTTGGTGGTTGCTTGCCCATCTTTTCTTGACCCTGTGTGTATATACACCTTGTATTGCTGTCCTAAAAGAAAATGTCTTTTTGCTCAAGCATTTTCAGGTTGACTATAGATCTTGATTTGATTACTGCTTGATAAAGGAGCACAATGTTAGCTCTTTAAATCTGTTCCCTGAAATTCACCAATGAAAATTTATGGATTCATAGCAAGGCTGAGAGAGACTTTGTGGGGAACTGAACAGGGAAAGAAGGTATAATGGTATATATAAGGACTCTCAGCATCCTTGGTTCTTGCTGCAAGAGGATGTGGGATGGGGGGAAAGAGATTGTTAGTCCTTTTTTCACCAGATTTCTCCTAGTAATACTTCTTCCCCACCCATCCATCCATCCATCCATCCATCCATCCATCCATCCATCCACTTGTCTACCCATCCACTTATCCATCCACCCACCTACTCATCCACCTATGCACCTATCCATCCACTCATCCATCTAACAAACCATCATGCGTTATTTATTAAGTAAATATTTGAATGCCATGCACTATATTGGATGCTGACTATATCAGTAATATAACTGTTATGGTCCATTCCCTCATGGAACTTACCATCAATCCAGGCTTAGGGAGGAATAAGGAAGCTTAGCCTGGTGTTGCCTCTACTGCACTTGGTAGTGGGGAGAAGTGGTTGTTTCGTAGATGTGTACCCATCCATTACCAACATCAAATCATACCTTAGTGAAAAGACTAAGGACTTTAGGTTTAGGTAGACCTGAACTTGAACTTCAGCTTTGCCATTCGGATGTGACTTTGGGCAAGTTATTTAGCCTGTTGGATTCTTGTTGTTATTTTTTAAGTGTAAAATACCTCTGTTGCAAGATTTATGTGCTAGATTGAGTACCACTACTTGCTCTAAGAAACAACCCCCTATATTTCAGTGGGTTAGCACAATAGATTTATCTCTGTCTCCTTGAATAGGTCAGTGTGTTCTTGGCTTTCACTCACTTGGTGATTTAGAGACCCAGTCTCCTCCTGTCTGGTGGCTCTGCCATCTTCCAGGTTCTCATGGTTTACATCTCAATAGAAACAGAAAGAGTATGAAGAAGGCACAGTCACTTTTTACATTCATTGGCATAGAAGAGACACACATAATTTCTACTAACACCTCATTGGCAAAAACCAGCCACGTGACTCAACCTAGGTGCAAAGGAGACTAGGAGATCTAATCTCTAATTGGGCAGCTGCTTCCTAGCAACAACGCTACACTGTGGAAAGGTGAGCATCAATTTTGGAGGACAGGTAGTGACCTCTTCATTGTCTATATGAAGGTTAAAGAAAATGTATGTAAATTGTTGGACAGATAGTGGTATATAATAAATGTTTTCTTCTAATTATTAGTAGTACCTGTTGATTCAAACAATATTTCCTACGCATGTATAAAACATTTTACTAAGTATTTGGATGAAAAAGATAAGTAGTAAGATGTCTGCCCTCAAGGAGTGTCAGTCTGGTACAGAGATAGCATCTGTATATAGATAGTTTTAATTTGTGCTCAAACCATTTGATCAGGAGGAGAGTTTGCCAATAAATCTGTTCTGTCCATTCAGCTTTCCATCTCTCTGTCTACTCACCTTTTATTAAGTGCTTACTGTGTACGCAGCATAGTTGTGAGTAGTAAGAGGGACAGTGATAGAGTTAAATCAGGAGGAGATGGGAGGCCATTGGGAATTTGGTTTCATTTTGCTCTAACGCTACTGTTGGCACCTATACTAGAAGCCGGTGTCAGCAGCCCTTGAACACGTTTTGCCACCTCTTTTGACCAGGCTTTGAAGAGAAGGATGAGAAGCAAGTAGTTTATTTCATTTTATTTGATTTTTGTGTTGTTTTCCCAGTGGTAGTCAGCCAGCTGAGGCTATTTATAAAATGTCCATGTTGGCCTGGATATCACTGCTGGTTAACATCTGTCAAACTCCAAACTCTGGGGCCAGTAGGACAGAGGATCAGGGAGCCAGTGTCAGAGGGAAAACCAGCTTCTTAGTTTACTAATGTCTTTTCTATCCTTAGTTTGCACAAAGAAGGTTGAGAAGTCAGATGTTTACTAGTGAACTAGGCATGACTACAACAAGTAAATTGGAGTCAGTATCTCATGATAGTTCTGTTTTTTGTGTGTGTGTGTTGCTTTCTGATTATACAGCTGAGTTTTCCTCGTTTGAAAGAACACAAAACATTAATTATAATAAATGATTTATCTGCTTTCAGTTATACAGTATTTGCTATTCATTAGACCTTATTCTTTTTCATGTTTCTTTTCCTTATTTTTTAATGTATTGATCGGAATCTTATAATCAGTTTCTTATAATTGTCAACCAAATTATTAAGTCTTATGGTGGAGTCACTACTCTTTATCTTTTTTGTTTTATTCCCTATCACTTCCCCCACTCCTTTGCAGGCTGTAAGCATGAATACACATAACAGCACTAAACTTGATGCTGAGTTTATAGTTGTTTTTTTTTTTTTTTTTTTTTTTTTTTTTTTGAGGTACGCGGACCTCTCACTGCTGTGGCCTCTTCCGTTGCGGAGCACAGGCTCCGGACGCGCAGGCTCAGCGGCCACGGCTCTCGGGCCCAGCCGCTCCGCGGCATGTGGGATCTTCCCGGACCGGGGCACGAACCCGGGTCCCTGCATCGTCAGGCGGACTCTCAACCACTGCGCCACCAGGGAAGCCCTATAGCTGATTTTTAAGACGTATTGTATCACTGACAATTTGACTGTCAAACTGAGTCAGTGCCGGTGAGAAATTGTTTGTTGTAGTGGAAAGCCCGTCCAGATCAAAACTGATCCGTTCCTAGTACCTGTCCTTATTTTTGGTATGACGGTAGGGCTAGTTTGTAACCATCCTGAGTCTTAATCGTCTGCTCTACAAAGAGAGCAGTACTAGCCTTCCAGAAGTGTTGAGGAGATTAAATGCAATGACATATGTGAGAGTGTCTGGTACCTTCCTTGCTGCTGCCGTCTTTTCCTGTCTACCTTCCTCCTGACTTCCGCGCGTCAGTAGGAGGAATCATGGAGGCCCCTTATGCAGTTTATGTATATTCAGGCTGTGGTGCTGCAGAGGAGGGAGCCCATTAAAGTTTGTTGGTGCTCCTGGGCACTGCTGGGCCGAAGAGGTGAAATGGAAGAGAAGAGAAGAATAAGAATCAAATTGTACAGCTTTTGAAGAAGATAGGCACAGGCTTATGGCTTATGATCTGCCCATATGTGTACTGCCCAAAGTACATCTGCATCTCTACTTTCATCTGTATCCACCATATCATGTATTATCCTAAGGAGAACTCTTGAATGCAAACAGCATGACAGTTGTGTTCTCTTAGTAGCTGTTTTTCTTTATCAGGGATTTTGTTAAAAGGATTTAAAAGCCTTTTCTTTCCTTTTTTAAAGAATTTATTTTTTATTGATGTAACATTGGTTTATAATATTACCATAGCTTGTTCTACGGGTGGGTTTCCCTGCCTTTCTGTAAACTGCTACAAAGCGATGTCTCTTTCCTTCTCTCCACCTCAGTGGCGTCCTGAGCCCCCAGCGCTGACCGGTTTGGTTTTGTCTTTGCCAGGAGGACCCAACCCTTAGAATTTCCTGGGAATAAACTCCCACAGGTCATCATTTCTGGAATGCAAATCTTGGGCTTAGATGGACATTTGAAAATGAATTTGTCACAGCAAGGACAGCGACTCAGGCTTTATTTCACTCATGGTCTGCTATTTGAGGGCAGACCCATTTCCCAATGGGGTAAGCTGAGCCTATCTTCCCTGTATTTATGTGAAAGGAGGTCGGAAGGAGAGCCTGTTTGATGATTTTTGAAGGGCACATCTCCTCCAAATTTAATTGTGTATTAAAAACAAAAGCAAAAACAAACATCAAGGGATTTGAAAAAAGGGTGATTTTTTTTTTTTTTAACTGAGTTCAGAGACATTCCAGAAAGGTAACTTCTCACAGCACAGTTTTTATTTATTTTTTTCTACCTCCTTGATTTTTCTCTTTGATTAAATTCTTTCCTACAAAATGATACCTTTTCCAACATCACCATTTCTATCAATGGTGTCAGTAGTCTGTGTGGTTACAAGGAAACGACCTTGACGCGTGTCAGGAATACTAGGATCTGCTCCAGGCACCATCAGACACTTCAGAGCCACAACCCCAGCTGCAGCCTGGGAAGTTTGGATGGATGGGCTTTAGGGAGTCTTGCATCACCTAAAATCATTTAATAAGTTAATATATATGAGCATTTTCCCCCAGGAAAAGGGTCCATAGCTTTTATCAAAGGAGCCTGTGACCCACATTTTAGGACCATTCCTTTAAATGATCTCTAAGGAACTTACAAGTTTGAGAATTTATTTGGGTTTTATTACCGTTCCCGTCATGTAGACATTTCTGTTACGTTTGATGTCTTCATCAACCCAAGACCTTATTTTCCTCCTGCCTGTTTCTGTCATCTCTCCCCTCATTGGGATTGTCATCAATGAGTCCCTGCCCTGTAGGGCCATCATAACTTGACTTCTAGCCACAGGTTTGCCCCAGCTCTCCTCTGTCATCACATGTGCAATTGAATCATTTCTTTCTGTATACCTCTCTCCTGATCAGGACCTTTTGACAAACTTTTCTTTCCTCTTTGGAATGGAAAAGAAGAAAAGAAACTCTTTAGCATTGCATCCCGGACACCCGTCAGCTGAATCTCCTCCTTGCCTCGTGCCCATTGCCCCTCTTGTGTCATTACTGTCACTGAAGGCTCCTTCATCCCAGCAGGGCCAGCCTCGGAGGTGCCTTTCTCATCTCAAAGCTTCTTTCTGTATTCCTTCACTTGCTGTCACCCTGCTTTGTTTATATCCTGCGTGCCTTTTAATAATCTGTGTCATGATGTTCTGTGGGAACCAGCTCAAGACCTGACTCCTCAGCAAGATAGACCCCCTTCTCCAGGCTCCCTAAGCACTTAGCTGCATTTTCGCTTCATCAACAGGTGCTGTGTTTCCTCTTTCCTTATTCCTGTGGCCCTCTTGTCTCTGCATCGAGATTGAGGACGGGGCATGTACTCCTTCCTTCTTCCCTAGGGTGACTTGGGTTTTCTCAGACTCATAATAAATGCCCAACAAAGGCGGGATGAATAAGGAGGTGAAAAGCAAGGGTCTGTTGGTATCTGCCCATGGAGCTGAGTGGGGAGGGTGGGGAGGGAAACATGGACCCAGCTGAAGCCTTGAACTCCAGTTTCATAGTCTGCCCTGGTGTGTTTTCTCATCCTCAGCCCACGCAGCAGGAGTAAAAATGCAGGCCGTGGCCGAACCTTAGGCCCAGTAGTGGTGTGTGCGGGTGCCGAGCTCCTAGTGCAGCTGAGGGTGGGAGGCTAAAGGTGGAGAATGGGGTCCCATGGGGTGGAGTGCTTTGATCAGGACTCTGGGGGGAGGGCCTCTTCTCTTTCAGCTCGTATCCCATATTAGTTATCCAGTTAACTTAGAGGAAGTTATTTTCTTTCTCTTTGTGCTTTGTTGTTGTTGTTTTTTCTTTAAAATAAATGAAGTATTAATACTGCCAATTGTCAGATTGGCTTAGATTCCTTTTCCTTCCATCAGTCTCCCTTCCCCCTTCACCCCTCCTTCCTAGACAATTAGCAGTGTTTGGTCTTTGGTTTGGATGAATAATTGATTCAGAAGCTTTGTGAATGATACATGGCCCATATGGTGGGGCAACAGGATGTGTGTGTGTGTGTGTGAGTGTGTGATCAGCACCTCCTACAAAAGGTCAGAGGTTTCTCCCTGGCTCTGTGGAGGGGATGGTACAGATCATCGCCCAGGGGCAGAACAGACTGCATATGTGGTCTTCCTCTCTGTGTTCTAGCAAAGGTGAGAGGGTTGGAGCTTCTCCCGGGAAAGCAAGGTTCTCTGTGTGTGTATGCATTTCAGTCCTTCTAGATCGGTGGTTCTGGTTTTGGTCAGATTGATCAGGGAACTAGAGTTTATCCCCTTTAAATTTACCAGCTATTCACTCTTCCCAAGATGAATGGTTAATTTGATTTTCAAAGCATTTGAAAAAAGGGGGTATGTTGCCTTCCTCCCTTTGCGATATAGTATTTCAGACCTTCCTAGTCAAGGGACATTTTTTTTTCTTAACCCAGAGTCTTAACCTAGTTATTTTCTGCTGCCACGCTATTCAGTTTCCTCATGTATCTCCTTCACTGAAGACAGAGAACACCTGGTTATCATTCATTTTATAGCTCTTCCTTATCTTGGAAAACTGTCATTAAATATTTGTGTGCCTGAGACAGTAGGACTGATGCCTAGCTTGTAGAAGAGCAACATTCTCTACCTACAAACCCTCTCAGTTTTAGTCATTTTATAGGGAAAAATTGGGACTCCTGAATATACCCTGATCTTTGGAAGCCAGCTAAGAAAAAATAATTTTGTTACCTAAACAGAGTTCATTTTTTTCTTAGGCAGTCAGACTCCACATTTTATTTTAGGGAGTTGAGACAGAGGCAGTGTATAGGTAGAATGCCAGACTGTTGAAGATATGGCAGTATGTTTATTGGTCATTTGGACTTTTTTCAGGAAGGTCATAAAGATATTCCCTTATATTTTCTAGTACTATTTTAAAATTATGCTTGTCATATTTATGTTCTAATCCTTCTTGAATTTCTTTTTGTGTTATTATGTGAAGTATGAATATACCTGTATGTTTTTCCATAGGTTTCCAACTTCATTTAGTGAATAGTACATCTTCTGCCCACTGACTGCTGATGCCACTTCTGTTTATATGCCAGGTTCCTATATATGCATTGTTTGTTTTTAGGCTCTCTGTTCTAGTCCATCAGTTATTATTTGTCTGTCCTATTAATGACTATGTATTTATAATGCTCTTTGGTAACTGACAGTGCTAATCATCCCTTCTCCATTTGTCTTTAAAATTGGCTAATCTTGGACATTGTAGTTTCATACAAATTTAGAATTAACGTGTGAAAATCTTAAGATTTTGTTTGGAAATGCAGTGTATTTACTGACTAATTTGAGGAAAATTGACATTTTTATAATATTGAGTCTTACCAATATGTCTTTGTTTATTTGGGATATGTTTTAGGTCTTATAAGAGTTTTGGAGATTTCTCTATTTAGGACTTGTACATCTCTTATTAGAGTTATTTGTATGTACCTTATAATTTTACTGTTCTTGTGAATAAATTAATATTTTTTTCATTTCTAATCAAGCATTGTTAGTGTATAGGAATGTTACTATTTTTGTTTGTTGGTATTATACCCTTCAGTCATGTCAAACCCTTTCTTTAATTGACATTCTGTTAGATTATCTATGTAGAACATTACATCAACTGCAAATAGGTGTTATTATATCTCTTTCTTTCCATTTCACGCACTCTATGTAATTTTTCTTATCTTCTTACACAGGCTAGAACTTCTAGGAAAATGTTGAATAATGGCAGTAATAGAAGGCATTCATATCTTATTTCTGATATTAAAGGGAATATTTTTAAAGCTTCACCATCAAGACAGATATTTGTTATAACACTATATGTTATTGTAGATACCCTTTATAAAGTAAGTAAAGAGTAACAGTTAAATTAATTTCACCAATAGCTCAGTATTTTCATTTAATTTATAAACTCAAAGGATTTGGAAGTTCATTCTTTAGAAGGTTAAACACTGAAATTATTGTGGATGCTATTGAAAATTCATTTTAAAAGTTTAGCATTAACAATAAACTTTTAGAGTACATACTGTTTTTTAAATTAATTTTTATTGGAGTATAGTAAAATGAAAAATTGCACCTTGTTTTTAAATAATTAAAAAATTGGGGCTTCCCTGGTGGCGCAGTGGTTGAGAGTCCACCTGCCGATGCAGGGGACATGGGTTTGTGCCCCGGTCTGGAAAGATCCCACATGCCGCAGAGCGGCTGGGCCATGAGCCATGGCCACTCAGCCTGCGCGTCCGGAGCCTGTGCTCCGCAACGGGAGAGGCCACAACAGTGAGAGGCCCGCGTACCACACACACACACAAAAAATTATAAACATTCTTCTTATTAAAAAACAATAAACATTTATTTTGGAGTGATAATACACATATGATTTTGGTATAATGTTGGTGTTATTGTAGAAATAAAGTTTTTACTAAATTAAGAAGCCTATGGAATGGAAATTCATGGAGTTGCAAGGTACACATAATTCTTAATCACAGCCAGCAAGGTCTGGTATTCCCTAAGTTGAAATAGAAGCTGTAGACAAATAGAACCAGTAAAGATAAAAGGTAATAAAGAAACTCCAGAAAGTCCATCAAGAAGCAAGAAAGGAGAGAAATGAAACAATAAGACAAACAGAAAATATGAATGTAGAAATAAGTCCTAGCTTAATAGCAATCAGAACAAATGTAAATAGATTAAACTTACTTTTAAAAATATAAACTGTGATTTAATTTAATTTTAACTTATGTTTAAAAGATTTAGCTAAATAAAAATGATATTAGAAAATTGAAAATAGAAAGGGTGGTAAAAAATATGCTAGACAATGTCAATAAAAAGAAAGTCTCAATAAAAAGAAATATAATGGTTTTTAAAAAATCATTAAGGTAAAAGAATTAAAGGGACAGTGATGACTATCCCATTCTGATAAAAGGGAAATCGTTCAAGAAGATGTAAAAGTTACATCTTTATATATCATCAGCATAAATATCTGTTAAATATTTAAAGGTAGCTTAATATTAATTTAAGGGTATCCTTAATATTAAAGGGTAGCTACTAAAGAGATTTCCAACTGGACCAAAATTTCTTCTTTACAAAAAGGTTCAATTCCATTTCAACACACACACACACACGCATACATGCGCACGCACACACACACACACACACACACACACACACACACACACGATTACCTTTAAAATTTTAAACCTTCCTACCATTGTCTTTTATCCCATGTAGTTGATGACAATTCTAATATGAACTTGATTATTTCTTTACACAATGTTAGCATTTTCCCCTTATTTTTGGTGGTGTAAAATTTCACTAATATGTGCTTTACATGATGGTTTTTATTTATTTTTATCTTTCATGCCAGTTTTGGGGACCCTTTCAATCCAGAGATTCATATCTTTATTGTTTAATTCTGGGAAGTACTTTTGAATTGTTGTTTCCTTCCTTCAAATTGCTCCTTCCTTTTCTCTCTCTTTTTATTTCTCTCCAGTTTATCTATTCTTTATTTCTAGCATTCATTATATACAACGTTGGGACTTTTCTGTATATCCTCTATATCTCTTAACTTTGCTTTTTTCATCTTTGTATTGCTTTGTGTTGATTTCTGGGAACACTGCTCAGTTTTATTTTCCAGGTCTCTAATTCAACTGTCTATCTTGCCATTCAGTTTATTTAGCCACTTAAAAAATTTTCAGTTATTGAAATCTTTATTTGCCCTATCCCTAGCAATTTTTTAAAATGCTTGTAATGTTCTCACACTTTCCCCTAAGCTAGTAATTGTATGTATTCATTCTCATTGAGTGTAAATTCTTTGTTGAGTTTGTTTCCTCACTTTGTGGTATTGAATTTCCTCAAGTATTTTGTGGTTCTTGACTGTAACGTCACCTGTCATATCTGTTTGTGCAAACTGCTTGAAGGGACATTAGACTATGAGGCTAACAGGCTAACAGCCTAGTGAGAGTGTGGAGGGATGCAACCTGCTGCTGGGTGGGTCGCTCTGATGGCCAGTCGCCCGTTCCTTTTAGGCATGGAAAGGCACAAAGGGCACTGCCCCTTTCTCACCCAACTTCCATGCCCATTGCCTTGGCTTATAGGCAGACATTCTTTTATTGCTTCCTGGTCCAAGGAGGTAAGGAAGGGAAAGAAGGGTAAGGAGGAGAGAGTAAAATGTGTGCTTGATCTTACTGCTACTCTACCCACTGTCACCCTGTTGGTCACCCCTGGATCCCTCCGGACTCCGGTGTCCACCATCTGCAGACAGGAGCACTCGCGGAGCGAGTCTGCATTTATGGGAGTGGCATCCTCCTCTGAGGTCTGGGAGCTGTGGTTTTCTTTTAAAAATCAAATTGCATCTATTTTCTGTCCTAAGGGCATTCATTACAATCTCTAGTTGACCAAAGGCCTATTTCCCTTCTTGCTTTCCAGTGTGGTTATTATATGTATTTGTAAAATGATTTCTAGGAATTGGAAAGAAGAAGAGGCCACAGTGTGTGCACTGTCTGCCTGTCTGAGAGAGAGAAGCTGGGACAACTTATTCTAATCTCACCGATCCTCAGTTTTCTCATGTTCACAACCAGGTGGTGATGGTGGTGACAATTAGTTAATATTTGAAAGTATAGTATATGTCAGGCATTATTCTAAGTTCACACTTTACATCTGTAAACTCATCTAATTCCTCAACAACCCTATGATATATATTATTATTGCCATTTCATAGATGAAGAAACTGAGGCACAGAGAGGTTAAGTAATTTACCCAAATAAGTGGCTACCTACTTCATAGGGTTAGTGTGAGGATTATTGAATTAATACACGTAAAGCACTTAACATGGTAGTTGAAATGTGTTAAATTCATTAAAAAATGGCAGTTATCATTTTTCTCAGAGTTAACACCAGAGCTGACTGATAACAGGCACAAAAAAATACATGGTGAATGAATGAAAAGACAGCAAAAAGTTACATTCCACTTGGTCTGCAGAAGGTCGTGTAGCAATCTTTGGATAGAAACCTCTATCCTGATGCTTTCTTTTGTAATTAAAAAAATGTGGGTTTCTGGATGTTGGCCGCTTGGTTCCCACCCTACCAGCTCAACGTTTTAGATTTTTAGGTATTGGTGCTCGAGACCATTTCAACTTTTTCTGCTTTGTCATAGGGTGTGATCACAAATATGTAACTTAGTTAATAAGTTTTAAAGAAAATCAGTTGTTTGTAATTTCTCATGTTCAGAGTTCAGAAGAAGACATTAACTTTTGCTTTAAAGGAATCAGTTTTTAATTTCCATATACATATACATCACAAACACATTTACGTATACTGCATGAGAAAATTTTCCTTCATTCAGTAGTACTGTATTAAAAACACAGTGTTCGGCACAGAGCAAGTGTTCGATCGAGTACTGATGAGAAAATGAGCTTGTAGTGTATGTAAATTAAATGCAAGTTTCTGCCTTCATGGGACCCAGAGGCTAGGAAGAGAGAGACTTGTAAGAAGTAACTGGAATGCATCAGTGCAGTCATGCTCTATAGAAGGTATCCTAGGAGCATGGAGGAAAGAGAAGATGACTGTGTTTGGGGGAAGAAAAAAATCACAGGAGAGATGATGTTTGTTTTTGGTTGTTGTTGAAGATGGATGAGGGGCTGCCATAGAGAATGTGGGGAAGGGTGTTCAGTCAGGAAAGCGGAGGATATCACCCAATATAAAGCAAACTGAATTGCAAACCCCTAAGAATCTACAAAATGAAATCTGGTTAATGGTATCATGTTAATCTGAAAAGACTTCTGCTGAATTTTGAAAAAAGATCTTGCAGAAGAGGATCACCATGGATTTTCAAAATGCGATATGATTATGCAACTCTTTGCTTAAAGCCCTTCTTTAGTCGTTTCCAGAGTAGCAGAGTACAAGAGCCATTCAAGATCCTTCCTGACCTGACCATATGCAGCCTGCCCTCCAATTATACTGGACTACTTACAGTTCCTTGAGTTTTATGCATTTCATGCCTCCTTCCTTTTGATCATGCTCTTTCGCCTGTTGTTACACCATGCTTGCCATGCCTTTGGCTATTTCCTCATTTCCTTCCATTCTTCCCTTCCTTCCTGGCTAGGCTCACTTGGAACTTAACTCCCACGATTGACATTAGTGTCTCCTCCACTAGATGGGTTGCTTGCTGAGGGTTTGAGGGCAGACAAGCAGCCCATCTAGTGGGATATATCTTATGCTTATCTGAACTCCTTGTGTCCCGGGCACTTAGTAGTCATTCAGCAAATATTGCTGAAAAACACATGAATGATGGAACAAGCTGATGAGTGAATTCCTGAATGCCAGATGGGAAAGGGGGAAGAATTTAAGAAGGCAGGCAAATGTTCCAAGGATGCTCTTAAGGCCAAATGAAGAAATGCTGAGTTGATCCAATCTTTGTCCAAGGGTAACCTTCATGGGAGGAAGAATATATCATTCCCCATCTCCTTCTCCTTCTCCAGTGGTCCTTTAACATTACTAATTCTGCATGAGCCGCTCAACTGCATGTGTCCTACGATGTCTGAGTCCCACTGAAGCTTTCCTTGAGCTGAATAAAAGCAACCTGAAAAAAATGTTAAGCTTTCTTCTTAGTTAATAGAAATCCTTCCTCAGGTCAGTAACCTCTGAATATTAGATATAAAACCATTACATTACTTAATGGATAAAACTCCTGTTAAAATTTACCTTTTCTCTGTAGAAGACTGACGGAGAGTCTAGACTTTGCTCTCAGTTGCCGTATGTAAGAAGTGGTATACGGTGAAGCTGTGTTATTTGACCAGGGGTCTTAAGTTCAAATAGGACAGAGGCGAAATTAGAAACCAAGATTTCTGATTTCAGGTCCCCAGTCTTACAATAAATTAAAGCGTTCTCTGTTTAGTCCCTGTTTGGCCTCCATCCTCCTTATCACAACCACCAACAGATACTCAGTGAATACCTGCTGTGTGGTTATGATGTGCTGGTGACACAATGCATAGTTAGAGCCTGTTTATGATGAGGGAAATGGAGGATCTTCACAAAACCCACCTTAATGTAAACACGTTTCCTACATACCTTGTGGAGTTGATCATAACTATGCACATACACACAATAAACACCAGAGGTCTTTGACTGGGTGCTTCATCATCAGGAATTTCCTGTCGCCTCATCTGATTTCTCCTATGTCCACCGCCATGGTCTCCATACTCTATGGCACACAGTATGTTATATGATTTTATATAGGATTTTTGTTGTTGTTGTTGTTGTTTTGTTTTTTGCGGTACGCGGGCTTCTCACTGCTGTGGCCTCTCCCGTTGCGGAGCACAGGCTCCGGACGCGCAGGCTCAGCGGCCATGGCTCACGGGCCCAGCCGCTCCGCGGCATGTGGGATCTTCCCGGACCGGGGCACGAACCCGCGTCCCCTGCATCGGCAGGCGGACTCTCAACCACTGCGCCACCAGGGAAGCCCATAGCACTTAGAAGCCATTCAGCAATATTTGATGAATATTGAACAAGCTGATGAATGAATGGCAGATATGAAGAGGGGGAGATTTTAGGAAGGCAGGCAGATATTTCAAGAATGTTTTTAAGGTCCTAGGGGTCCTAAGATTTAACATGGTTTTAGTCAAAAATATTAACATTTCATTTTGAAAGGAGCTGAGGCTTTATACTCAATATTCCATTGCCATAATAATAGCAGTTAAAGATACACCTAAAAGGACTTCCCTGGTGGCACAGTGGTTGAGAGGCCGCCTGCCGATGCAGGGGACACGGGTTCGTGCCCCGGTCCGGGAAGATCCCACATGCCGCGGAGCGGCTGGGCCCGTGAGCCATGGCCGCTGAGCCTGCACGTCCGGAGCCTGTGCTCCGTGGCGGGAGAGGCCACAGCAGTGAGAGGCCCGTGTACCACACACAAAAAAAAAAAGATACACCTAAAAAAAGATGGAGGGAATTTTCTAAGAATAGGATTTTAGAAGCTAGAGGTTGTAGGAGTTATGAGTCTCCCAATTAGTCAGGTGGACAATGAAGGGGAAAAAAAAGGGAGAGGGGCACAATTTCTAGTTTAGTAGTGACAGGATTGTTGCGAGCATAAACAGAAGTAAATTGATGCTCATATCCCAGATTAGTTAAGAACAGCCTAATTAGCTAATGAACAGTTCCAGTCCTGTGTTCTGAAAAGCTCAGTTTCTGGGCAACTGCAGTGCTTAACAGCAGCTGCAAAAGCGTATGGACACGATAACACCAAGCAGAGGAACCCACGCTGAGTTCTGACCTGCAAAGGCTGGCCTTTTTGAGTTACCCATTCTTAAAGGAATATCAGAGAACAGAGAGCATGTTTAGTAAGACCAACACAGAGGCAGCAGGACACAGCATCCTGGACTCTGGAACCAGACTGCCTGGGGTCCATCGCAGCCCAGTCACTTACTGGCAGAGCGATCCTCAACTCCTGGTTTTCACGTCCTTGCATAGTCGTCTCCCAAATGGTGTTGGTGTTGGTCTTCGTGACCAAGAGAACATGGCAGAAAGGAGAGTATAGCTTTTGAGGCTCAGTCATAAAAGGCATTGCCACTCTGCCTTGCTGTCTTGGATGACTTGCTCTGGGGAAAGCCAGCTGCCATATTATGAGGACTCTCAATGAGCCCTGTGGAAGGTCACGTGGTGAGGAACTCCTGCCAAAGCCAGGTGAGAGAGCCATCTTGGAAACCCAGAATAGTCAAGCCTCAGATAAGTGCAGCCCTTGCTGACATCTTGACTACAAGACCCTGAGAGATCCTGCTCCAGGACCAGGCACCTCAGTCACTCTCAGATTCCTGACCGCTGTGTGAGATAACACATGCTGATTGTTGTCGTAAGCCGCTCCGTTTTGCTGTGCGGTGGGAGACAGCAGAAGCAGAAGACTTTGCAAAGAGCTAGTTTAAAGGATACTGTTAACAGATTTTGATTTGATAAAGAAAATAGTGGCACAGGATACTTAAAAAAGAATGTTTGCCAAAGTAACTTCTATGGAACACTAGTCCTGTGAGATGCTCCGTATAAAAGGGGTTTGATGCTCATATAAGTTTGGGAAATGCTGTACACTGGATCTCCTTTTGTAGATTCACAATGCTCATAAACATGTTAAAGGGTCTGAGAAGTTCTGAGTAAAGAATTTTTTGTTTGGCCCAGTGTTTGTCAAACTTATATTGACAAGAAATTTCTTTATCAAACATCACTTGGTAAAATGCTGTGGAACACCCTGTAAGAAACGTTATTCCATAGCATTGATTCTTAGACTTAAGCCTCCACTTAAGAGAGCTTAGAGGCACTTGGAGAGCTTGTTAAAACACAGATTGCTGAGCCCCACTTTTAGAATCTCTGATTCAGGTGACCTGGGGTAGGGCCTGAGAATTAGCATTTCTAATAAGATCTCTGGTGATGGTGATACTGCTGGTATGTGAGTGTGTGCAGGGGAGGGAAGAGACCACCTTTTGAAAATCACTGTAAACAGTGGATTCCAGGCTCCTTGCTAAAAGCTTTAAAGAAAGAGTATGGAAGGGCTTCCCTGGTGGCGCAGTGGTTGAGGGTCCGCCTGCCGACGCAGGGGGCGTGGGTTTGTGCCCCGGTCCGGGAGGATCCCACGTGCTGCGGAGTGGCTGGGCCTGTGAGCCATGGCCGCTGAGCCTGCACATCTGGAGCCTGTGCTCCGCAATGGGAGAGGCCACAACAGTGAGATGCCCGCGTAACGAAAAAAAAAAAAGAGTATGGAAGTGGTCAATAAACACAGGAAAGAATGCTCAACATCATTAACCATTAAGGAAATGCAAATCACAACCACAGTGAGATACTCTTCACACCCAATAGGATGTTTATAGTAAAAAAGACAGTAACAAGTGTTGGGCAGGAATATGGAGAAATTGGCACCCTTAAACATTTGCTGGTGGGAATGTAAAGTGGTGCAGCCATGTTGGAAAACAATGTGTCAGTTCCTCAAAATAAAGTCACCACATGACCCAGCTGTTTCACTCCTAGCTATATTCTTAAGAGAAATGAAGACATGTGCCCATACCAAAAGAACTGTACATTATTCATGATAGTCAAAAATGGTAGTCACCCAGGTGTCCAAGAGCTGATGAATGGCTTAACAAAATGTGATCTACTATACAGTGGAATACTGTTTACCTACGAAAAGGATGTTTTGATTCATGCTACAACATGGGTGACCCTTGACAACATTATGCTAAGTATAAGAAGTCCTTTACACAAAGGCCATACATTGTATGATTCCATTTAGACGAAAAGTTCAGAATAGGCAAATCCATGGAAACAGAAAGTAGAATAGTGGTTACCCAAGGCTGGAGGGCAGGGTGTGGCGGAGAGGCTGCTAATGCGTCTTTTTGCAGTGAGGAAAATATCCTGGAATTAGACAGTGCAGATGGTCAGACAACTCTGTGACTACACTAAAAACCACTGAATTGTACACTTTCAATGGGTGAGTTTTGTGGTTGTAAATTATAACTCAAAGCAGCTGTAAAAAGGAATGTGTATAGCTTCTAAATTAGCATAACAACAAAAATACAGATATCCAGTTGTGGCTTATGTTGTTAACTCTGTTATAATCTGTAAGGTGCCAGAGACTTGGAGGCCGTGGTGGGCTGATACAAAGGACATTTAGATAAGGATGGCCCTTTAGCTCTCTTCTCTTCCTCCTTCCCCAAGGAGATAATAAATATTACTGTTGTTTCATTGTGGCTCTGAGTGAGCTGAGGCAGTGATGGTGAAGCAGCAGGGTGACCTCAGACAGTTTGGAGAAAGTATAAAACCTGCCTCGGATCTGTCATTCACATGGGGCAGTAAGTGACAGCAATTTCATGCCTTACCCTTCCCGGGATTGGTTGGTTGGTTGGTTGGTTGGTTTTGGTTGTTGTTGTTGTTTGTTTTGCACTTTAAAAAGCTTAAAGTTCTAAGCTAGAACAGTGGCTCTCAAAGCTTTGGTGTGCATTAAGATCACCTGGGGCTCTTGTTTAAAAAGCAGAACTTTGGCCTTAACCCTGAGAGGATCAAGAATCTGCCCGTTAAGGAAGCACCCAGATAACCCTGATTGCAGGTGGTTCCTAGACACCGTTGAAAACATCTGAGCTAGAAAAGCACCTAAACTATATTGGGAAAGTACATAAATCTGTATGCGACTGATATGAGCAACTCCAGACAGCAGTTACTCTAGGGAGGTGGGGGAGAAAACAGGTTGGGGTGGAGCCTCAGCTGTGTCTGAAATGTTCATCTGTTTTAAAAAAATGATTTGAAGCAAGTAGCAGAAAATGGTAACCCCTGTTAAAGATGGGACCATGTATCACTATGTACATTGCCTTATGTCCTGAGTACCTGAAATATATCATAATAAGAAATATATCAGAGGACTTTATCACCTTTGGAAGTTTAGATCGGGCTTCGTGTTTCCCGTGGGGCTATAGGTGATGGCAGCCCTCAGCTTGGAAGTCCCCTGGTGGGCCTAGCCCTGCCCATCTCCTCCCACAGGCCCTCTGCCCGGAGGGTCCCCTGGTGACCACTCCTGGCTCCACACAGAATCCACCAGGGCAGGACGCAGAAACTCTAGAGGCCCCAGGATAGAATTTCTACTGACAGAACAGGAAAGAGAGGAGGAATGAGGAAACCACAGCCTGCCTGCTTGGTCCCAGGAGACATCTGTTCTGAGAGTTTGGGGAGGATGCCATGTTTGGATCATAATAGTTGTCACTTTTTTTTTTTTCTTTTCCCTCCTAGGTTTTAAGACCCCTGCCTTTTCCCCCTATCTCTAGGAGGGAGGAATTTTTGTTTCTTGGTCAAAGGCTACCTCAGCTCCCCCCTGCCCCGTCCCGACCAATTTCTTTCTTTGCTGTTTTCTTCAGGTGTATTCTTTCCTTGGTCCCCTTCACATGCCTGGGCATGGAGGTGCAGAGGAGGTCACCAAATAGACTCCAGGGTGGCCACCTGCTGGGCCGTGGGGCTCTGTCTCGGGCTGCAGGAGAGCTGGGCTGGCCAGCCTCGTGGAGAGGGAAGCTGAGGCTTTGAGTGAGGGGTACAGGTGATGGGAAGCAGCCAGCTGGCCTTTGACACTTCGGTAAATGGAGAGTCCACATCCAGCAGATGCAGAGCTTGGTTTCAAAGGGGATGAATGCCAAGTCATCAAGTTTTAAAGCAGTCTCAGGCCAGTTGAGAAGCCTGCCAGCGTGCGCCGTCCCCGAGGAGGAGGGAGGTCTGGCACAGCATGCTGGCCTGAGAATTCAGAGACCTGGGCACTTGCCAGCTTCCTCTTTCCCCAATCCTCTGCCCTCTTCTCTGAGAGCAGGTAGAGCTGCTCTCTGTCTACCTCACAGAGGTGCTGAGAACAACTTAGGGCATTTGGAAGATGGCTGATTTATCATTTTAGAGTTGCTGCAACAGCCCTCCTTCGCTCCCTCCCAATTTCCTGCTACCCTTGGTCTCCCCACATCAGCCCCTGCTGGGGCTGGGCCCTCTCTTTTCTTTTTTCCTTTTTTGTAAAATTTAATTTAATTTATTTTTTATACAGCAGGTTCTTATTAGTTATCTATTTTATACATATTACTGTATACATGTCAATCCCAATCTCCCAATTCATCACACCACCACCACCCCACCCTTGGTGTCCATACGTTTGTTCTCTACATCTGCGTCTCTATTTCTGCCTTGCAAACCAGTTCGTCTGTACCATTTTTTTAGATTCCACATATATGCATTAATATATGATATTTGTTTTTCTGACTTACTTCACTCTGTGTGACAGTTTCTAGATCCATCCACGTCATTACAAATGACCCAATTTTGTTCCTTTTTATGGCTGAGTAATATTCCATTGTGCATGTGTACCACATCTTCTTTATCCATTTGTCTGTCGATGGGCATTTACGTTGCTTCCATGCCTGCCTATTGTAAATAGTGCGCAATGAACATTGGGGTGCACGTGTCTTCTTTTTTTTTTAATGTCTTTACAATAGTGTGTTAGTTTCTGCTGTATAACCAAGTGAATCAGCTATACGTATACATATATCCCCACATCCCCTCCCTCTTGAGCCTCCCTCCCACCCTCCCTATCCCACCCCTCTAGGTGGTCACAAAGCACCGAGCTGATCTCCCTGGGCTATGCAGCTGCTTCCCACTAGCTATCTATTTTACATTTGGTAGTATATATATATCCATGCCTCTCTCTCACTTCGTCCCAGCTTACCCTTCCCCCTCCCCATGTCCTTAAGTCCATTTTCTGCATCTATGTCTTTATTCCTGTCCTGCCCCTAGGTTTTTCAGAACCATTTTCTTTTAGATTCCATATATATGTGTTAGTATACGGGATTTGTTTTTCTCTTTCTGACTTACTTTACTCTGTATGACAGACTCTAGGTCCATCCACTTCACTACAAATAACTCAGTTTTGTTTCCTTTTATGGCTGAGTAATATTCCATTGTATATATGTGCCTATGTGCCACATCTTCTTTATCTAGTCATCTGTTGATAGACACTTAGGTTGCTTCCATGTCCTGGCTATTGTAAACAGAGCTGCAATGAACATTTTGGTACATGACTCTTTTTGAATTATGGTTTTCTCAGGGTATATGCCCAGTAGTGGGATTGCTGGGTCGTATGGTAGTTCTATTTGTAGTTTTTTAAGGAACCTCCATACTGTTCTCCATAGTGGCAGTATCAATTTACATTCCCACCAACAGTGCAAGAGGGTTCCCTTTTCTCCACACCCTCTCCAGCATCTGTAGTTTGTAGATTTTCGGATGATGCCCATTCTAGCAGGTGTGAGGTGACACCTCATGGTAGTTTTGATTTGCATTTCTCTAATAATTAGTGAGGTTGAGCAGCTTTTCATGTGCTTCTTGTGTGCCCTCTCTTTTCTATCTCAAATGGTCCCCTCCCGGATCTGCTCTCATATAGGTTTGATGCCTCTTAATGTTTCTAAGGTTACGTGAGGGATTACTGAAGGTTCAGAGTGGCTCTCAGTGAATAAACAAGTGCTGATCGTCGTTCTGTGCCAAGCACTGTTCCAGCTGCCATGGGAGATGCAATGTTAAACAGGGCCTTCTTCTCCATAAGAAAGAGTCTGTGGGGTCAGTGCACAGTCATCAGTTCCTATTCTGCCTCTTCCTGTCAACAGCCCATCTTTTGGAGCATGAGATGTATAGGTGTTGGGCTATTTCAAACTGGGGGTCGGGTGTTTGCCTGGGGTCTGAAGTGGTGATGTAGGTACTGGACTCATCCCTTTTCTGTATCCTTCATACCTGAGTTTCCCAAGTCTTACCTGTCCTTTCAGAATAAGCGATCTGTTCTTCCATTCAATGTCATCTTCCCAGCCAGCAGCCCACATCCTCATCTCAATAATGTGGATGATTTAATAGCTCATTCGCTGGCTCCTTGCCTTCGTTTTGTCCCCAGTTTCAGTCTGTTGACTGTTATGAGACTCTTCCTACAGGCCCTTCCCCAGCAAGGCACGCCCCTGAACGGGAACCTAGAATGGCCACCTGTTTCCTGTGGTCCCTGGTCTGACCTCTTCTGCATGGCTTGTGAAGCCTTCCTTGGTTGGTGATGCTGTCCCCATCCCTGCCCTGAAGCTGTAGCCACCTGCTCAGCCCTGTTCTCTTAAGCACACCTCCATCACTCTGACTGTCACAGCTCTGCTCAGCATCTGTGCTCACTGGACATCCCTTCTGTCGTCCCTCCGTCTTCATCTCCTGTTCATCCTCAGTCTCTTCTCTCCTCATCACCTTCCACCATGACGTCAGCTGGTTCCTCTGTCACACTTCATGCGAATTGGAAGGGATCTTCAAGAGCCTTGAGTCTTGCTTCTCTTCCGAGGCCTTGAGAGGGGAAATAACCTGCCTGCGATATATACCAGGCGATTCCAGGGCCAGGCCTCCCGTTCCTGGTCCTGCGCTCCCATCGTAACATGCCGCCTACAGATGTAGAGGAAGTGTTCTTACCCACAGCTAGCTGGGATGTTGTCATCACGAGCCACGGACATGCAGGGGAAGTAAATAACAATGTTTGTGGAGGATTTCTTATTCACTGCCTTCTCCATGCAATTAGCACTTCATTATAGTTTGATCTCATTTGTGTTGTCAGTTCCACACATTGAGCCCTTTATTATATCAGAATATAACACTGCGTTGTTCACTTATTACTTTATGCCTGGTAGTCAAAACTGTCTTAAATATCTTTTGTAGCCTGGAGCATCTCACACAGTTCCAGGCATGGAATGGAACTCACTCTTTATTTGGGGATTCATTGGATTTCAAGGCAATTCCAGGCAAGGCTCATGTTGGAGCTGTGAGGGGGACCCGCCCCGCCATACCACTGTTGGTTTTGCCTGAACTCTTCTCCTGAGGCCTCCCAGAACCACCTGGTTAGAATCAGGTAGCCCCCTCCCCTCTGTTCTCATAGCACTTGATTGTACCTTGATTGTGGCCCAAAACATGTGGATAATTATGAACAAAGTCCTGCCTTCTCCTGGATTCTGAGTGTCCCAAGACATTAAGAAGTTGTGCCCCATACATGGCTGTTGAATTGAATATTATGAATAATGACACAATTAACACCATCTTATCCACATGAGGTCTTTCTGCACAGCCCAGAGCCTCTTTCCACCAATGCGGCCAAACCCCAGGCTGGGATGCAGGCCAGGCTGGGAGGGTTTGGGCTGGTTTCCAGATGGGCAGAGGTAGTTGTATGTCTGTGAGTGTGTCTCGAACCTCCTCTCAAAGTCAAATACACAATAAGTTACTTTGGTTTTATCCATCATGGTTACTTGGCTAAGTCTCTTGGTTACTTGGCTAAGTCTCTTCCTCCCTCCGTCAGCCCAGATAATGAAGAGATGACATTTTTATTGTTTACTCTGTGGCACAGAGAATAAAGCAAATTCCCGGTAACAGGGCACAGGCAGCATTTTCCAAGCACCCAAACTGCAGTGGTCTGGGAAGGAAAGGTGTGTCTGGGGGAAACAGAAAGGGAAAGCTAGGAAGAAAGAGAATTCCAACCCTGAGGGCTAGAAGGTCTAACCTCATTTTACAGATAAAGAAATGGAGGTCCAAAGAAGGGAAGCCAGCCCAAAGTCCCAGGGCGGGGGGAGGAGAGAGCTCGGCCTTTTGGGCCCCTGTCCTGGCTCTCAGGTATCAGTTCCCCTAATACCACAGCCCTGTTAGGTTGTTAGCAGAAATGTCACACAACTGGGTGGTTTTATGCTTTGAGGGCATTAAGAGAGGAATAGAAGTGAATGGATTAGAATAGACTTGCAGGTGATCACGGAAGGCCTGGAGAGAAGGGGAGGAAGAAGGAGTAAAGACAGGGGCGAGTGGTATTTGCTTCTTTTTTTTGGTTTAAAAAAATTTTTTTTTAACATCTTTATTGGAGTATGATTGCTTTACAATGGTGTGTTAGTTTCTGCTTTATAACAAAGTAAATCAGTTATACATATACATATGTTCCCATATCTCTTCCCTCTTGCGTCTCCCTCCCTCCCACCCTCCCTATCCCACCCCTCTAGGTGGTCACAAAGCACCGAGCTGACCTCCCTGTGCTATGCGGCTGCTATCTATTTTACGTTTGGTAGTGTATATATGTCCATGCCACTCTCTCACTCTGTCTCAGCTTACCCTTCCCCCTCCCCATATCCTCAAGTCCATTCTCTAGTAGGTCTGTGTCTTTATTCCCGTCTTACCCCTAGGTTCTTCATGACCTTTTTTTTCTTAGATTCCATATATATGTGTTAGCGTATGGTATTTGTTTTTCTCTTTCTGACCTACTTCACTCTGTATGACAGACTCTAGGTCCATCCACCTCACTACAAATAACTCAATTTCATTTCATTTTATGGCTGAGTAATATTCCATTGTATATATGTGCCACATCTTCTTTATCCATTCATCCGATGATGGACACTTAGGTTGCTTCCATCTCCTGGCTATTGTAAATAGAGCTGCAATGAACATTTTGGTACATGACTCTTTTTGAATTATGGTTTTCTCAGGGTACACTGATGAAAGAAATTAAAGATGATACAAATAGATGGAGAGATATACCATGTTCTTAGATTGGAAGAATCAACATTGTGAAAATGACCCTACTACCCAAAGCAATCTACAGATTCAATGCAATCCCTATCAAACTACCACTGGCATTTTTCACAGAACTAGAAAAAAAAATTTCACAATTTGTATGGAAACACAAAAGACCCCGAATAGCCAAAGCAATCTTGAGAACGAAAAATGGAGCTGGAGGAATCAGGCTCCCTGACTTCAGACTATACTACAAAGCTACAGTAATCAAGACATTATGGTACTGGCACAAAAACAGAAATATAGATCAATGGAACAGGATAGAAAGTCCAGAGATAAACCCACGCACATATGGTCACCTTATCTTTGATAAAGGAGGCAAGAATATACAGTGGAGAAAAGACAGCCTCTTCAGTAAGTGGTGCTGGGAAAACTGGACAGGTACGTGTAAAAGTATGAGATTAGAACACTACCTTACACCATACACAAAAATAAGCTCAAAATGGATTAAAGACCTAAATGTAAGGCCAGAAATTATCAAACTCTTAGAGGAAAACATAGGCAGAACACTCTATGACATAAATCACAGCAAGATCCTTTTTGACCCACCTCCTAGAGAAATGGAAATAAAAACAAAAATAAACAAATGGGACCTAATGAAACTTCAAAGCTTTTGCACAGCAAAGGAAACCATAAACACGACCAAAAGACAACCCTCAGAATGGGAGAAAATATTTGCAAATGAAGCAACTGACAAAGGATTAATCTCCAAAATTTACAAGCAGCTCATGCAGCTCAATATCAAAAAAACAAACAACCCAATCCAAAAATGGGCAGAAGACCTAAATAGACATTTCTCCAAAGAAGATATACAGACTGCCAAAAAACACATGAAAGGATGCTCAACATCATTAATCATTAGAGAAATGCAAATCAAAACTACAATGAGATATCATCTCACACTGGTCAGAATGGCCATCATCAAAAAATCTAGAAACAATAAATGCTGGAGAGGGTGTGGGGAAAAGGGAACACTCTTGCACTGCTGGTGGGAATGTGAATTGATACAGCCACTATGGAGAACAGTATGGAGGTTCCTTAAAAAACTACAAATAGAACTACCATATGACCCAGCAATCCCACTACTGGGCATATACCCTGGTATTTGCTTCTGATTCAGGATACTTCCCTCCTCTGGAAAGAGGAACAAGTAAGAGAATGAGAGAAGGCAGAATCATGCCACAAGAATCAGGGCTGGGGACGTGTAGATAAACAGCTCCCCACCAGGCTGCTTCCAGATTCATCTCTTTCCCTTTTAATGATATTGCCACAACTGTAGAGCTTTCTGGAAACTTCGAGGGAGTGAATCTTTGCAAAGGGCGAGGAGGGAAGAGGAGGAATTACCCTTGGGTTCTCATCATACTTGTTGGAGCAAGGGGCATCGGCAGAAGGAGCTGTTGATGAGTGGAGCCCCATGGGGCTGGACGCGTATCTTCTGGTGGGGGAACGGAGTAGATAATAATGATTAGATTTCCCCACATCCCTAATTAAGGAGATCCAAAGTCCTACATAAATGAAATAGAAAGGGAGAATTGTAAAGTCCTGAATTAGGATTTCATAATTGAATAACTTAAGAACCAGATAGCAGAGCTATGGCTTTCCAGCAATGCATATGAGAAAGACTGATGTTTTCTGGTTTAACTAATGTCATCTTAATTTGTATTAGTGTTGTAGAAATACTGGGTCCAAAGGAAAGGCAGTAATAGTATGTGTGTTCTTTTGACTTCGCTCTCCATGTAAACGATGTGTTAATTCAAGGTGCATACTCTTCAAGGTATATACTGTTTCCTGTATACTGTATAAGGGATGCAGACTGCCTAGAATCCCATCAGAGGAGCGTAGCAGCAGAGTTTGGAGCTCTGGAAACCAGAGTACGTTCCTAACAGGTGTTTTTAAGTGTTTAGTAAATGGCGAGCGCTGTGATGAGTTCAGGGGACACAGGTGGAAGACACGGCCTCTTCCTGCAGGAGTCCACGTATCTTGGGAAATTAGACCTGGCCTCCAACCATTACCATAGGGTGGTGAGGCTGTAAGATGGGTAAGTACAAGGTGCTCAGGGAGCATGAAAGAGGAAGCATCTAGCTCTTCTTTGAAGAGTCAGGGGAAGAGGCCACACAGAGGAGCTGTTTCTTGAATGGAGACGTTCAGAAGGGGCTCCTCAGCTGCACGGTGGGGCTGGGGAAGAAAGCCATACAGAGAGAATACAAGCAAAGGCATGGAGGTGAGAGCAAGCCTGCTGTATTTGGAGAATGGCATGCCTGGAGTGTGCAGGGGCTGGACCGTCAAGCATGGTGGTTCCAGAGGTAGACCAATAGGCAGGTGGAAACCTTAGGGTCTTGTGTTCCGTGATAACACATTTGGATTTTATTATGAAGACAACAGAGGATCATTAAAGAGTTAAAGCAAGAGAGAAAGAATTCCTGGATAGATAAACCTTCCAACTCGCCAAGGCTTAGATTCTTGCCGGTGGTACACGTGAGTGGGTGATGCTGGTTAGGGAGGAAGAACTAAGACTCGAGCCCAGAGGACCAGTTAGGAGGCTCTCCTTTACGCGTGTTACTGTCTAGAAGAAAATGGAGGTATGAATCTGGACTGTGTCAGTGAGACCAGAAAGAGGGGACAGATATAATTTAGGGATCCTGCACAGTCGCCCGGCTAGCTCAGTCGGTAGAGCATGAGACTCTTAATTTAGGGATCCTTCAATTGGGAGTATGAGGGAGAGGGAAGAATCAAAGATGAGTCCCAGGTTTGGCGAGGTGGGGGGTGGACTCCTTCCCTGAGAGAGAGGGTAACACACTAGATGAGGAGCACCCAGGAGTGGGGGAAAGGATGATTCTGTCTTTGTTGGGTTGGATATGCCTTTTGGACCACTGGGTATGGCACCCTGGTCAAAAGGCTGGAGGTCAGTTCAAGGGTCTGTGTGGACATCTGTGGTTCATCGGTGTGTGGTTGCCATATGCAACCATAGACATGGATCAGGTTGTCCCAGGAGAGCAGCAGAGAGAGAAGAGGCTGAGGATGGACTCCACAGGACCCTGCATTAAACATGTGCAGAAAACATGGGCAACCCAGAGGGGAGGCTGAGAGGCAGCAGGCACAGAGTGGGAGACAAGATTAGCAGAGACCATTAGCAGGGAGGAGTTTACAGAAGAAGCAAATGGTTAACAGGGTGAAATGTGAGGAGGGAAATCACTGCCGGCATTTGCTTGAGAAACCCTGACCTTTTTCTGCTTCCTTGCTAGAGATAAGTGCGTTTTCTTTGCAGGAGGCAGTAATATACAGGGGCCCTGCCCTTCTGGAATGAATTGTTATTGTTTCATGTCTTAGATTCCATACGTAAAGTCCATTCTGGGTGTAGGCTTTCTTGAAAGAGCGGAGAAGTCACCCTTGGGAAGTTTGCACTGAGAGGCAGAGGGGGCCAGGTGCAAGGGGTTAGTAGTGCCTTAATTTTACTAAGACTCTCTGAGGTCCTTGGAAGGCAAGCTTTATTTCTATATAAATAGAAAGTATTATTATTATTACATTCTCATGCTGTATCAGAGCCAAACACTGGAGTCCTCAACACTGTTTATTTCTTTGGGCTTCTGGAGGGGTGGGGAAGAATGGGATGTTTAGGTTGCTACGTGATTGTACTCCTAAAAATAATGAAATTCCCCCGTGGCTTTCTCTCCTGTTTCTTGGTTAGCACCAGAGGATGCCAAGGTCAAGTTATGCATGACAGGCTATGACTCAAGGTGGCCTCAGGGCAGCCTGTTGGGGGAGGACAGGAGAAACTCTCCCTCTCCAGTCCTCCTCCCTGCATCCCCTTAGGGCTCACTCTTTGGGAAATTGCAGGAAAAACTGGGCCTCCCTCTGCCTGAATTGAAATGCCTTGAGAGGTAGTCAGCCCCTGTGGTTGCTATGGTGATGGTGGGCGGTTGAGGGGAGGTAGTGATGCAGCGTTTGGCCTGTGTGGCTGAGGTCCCCAGAGCAGGGGGCTTGAAGCCGGGGCTCTGATGCTCTCCACAATTCATTTGGGATTCCAGAGGGTCACTTGCTGCAGTGTCGAAGTCTCCAGACAGGCCAGCCAAGTTCAGCCAGCTGAATCCGTCACTATTGAAAATGCATCTCGCAGGCCAAATTTTGGCAGGTGCTCATGGGATCAGGAGCTCCACAGTGACTTTGATGGAGGAAGGGGTGTGTGGAACAGAGCTCTGAGCAGGGCAGAGGGGGGCGCGTTTATAGCCTCTGAGAACTGAAAATGGCCTTTGAGATTATCTAGTTCATCAAACTCTTCAACAGCATCCCTGATGTCTGGTCATCAAGCCCCTGCTTGGACTCTCCCTGTGATGAAGAGCTCACTACTGGGCAAGGCACACCGTTCCATTGTTAGTTCCTAGGTTCCCCTCTCCCCATCCTCCCTCCCTCCCTCCCTCCGTTCCTTTCTGTCTGTCTTTCTGTCTTTCTTGGCAAAATCTGGCCCCTTCTAATTTGATCCACTGGCTCAAGTAACACCAAGAAGAAAAGCAATGTAAGTCTTCATCCGAGCGATAGCCACTTGCTACCAAACAAAACATTCATGCTTTTCTCAATTTCTTCTCACCTGACATTTCAAGACAAGACTCCTTGTGCTACCCCATCCGCCATGTTTCCCAGTATTGCTCTTAAAATATGACACCTAGAGCTGAACATCGTACTCCACTGGTCTGACCCATGTAGCAAACTTGCGGATGGTACCACACATCTGTGAACACGATCGGGGCTGACGTTTTAATCCCCTCATCACACCATTGGCTGATTGTCTGTCATCCTCAGATCTTTTACATATGAACAGCTGTCATTGTCCTCTAGTTTTCTACTTTTTTTTTTTGCTGTTGTCATCTAAGCTGTTGATGAATATGTTGAAATGGACAGAAATAATGATGATAGAACTCAGTGGCACACCTCTAGAGACCTCCCTATAGGTTGAAATTGATAACATAGTTACATTAACAGCTAATGTTTCCTGCTTATCTATCTATCTGTCTATCCATCCATCTAATCAACCTTCTGTGGTCTTCTGAGTTGGTTGCTATTATTTAATGATAATAATAATTTTCTGATGAGGATATGGAACCCCACAGAGAGGTTAAGTAAGTTACCTAGGGTCTCACAGGCTCTAAGTAGCAAAGTCAGAATTTGAACTCCATATTTTATTCACTGATCGGTATAATTTGGGCAAGATTTTTCAGATGTCAGCAACTCACCCAGTGGTATTGTCCACAACTCTGATAGCATAAGAAGTTTTGTCAGAGGCCTTACTGAAATACAGGGATACCAAACTGTAAGCATTTTCCTGATTTATTCATCCAATAACCCTTTAAAAACAAGAAACAAGGTTAGCTTAGTTCAGTGTGTTCCAAGCAATCCCATGCTAATTCCTGGTAATAAGAAACAATGATAATAGTGATAGGAACAGTCCTCACATTTACTGAGCCCTCCTCACCTCTGCTAGGAACTGAGCTAAGCTTTCCCATGCATTATTTGATCATCTTGCTTTCTCGTTGCTCACAAACTATTTACCAATGTATTACTAAATTCCTCCGGGGTTAACAATGAGCTTACTTGTTACCATTCTAGAATCTTCTCTATGGCAATCAAGACATTTGTTCAGGTTTTTAAGGCCTCTGTTTTTGTTTTGTTTTGTTTTGTTTTTTTGCGGTACGCGGGCCTCCCACCTCTGCGGCCCCTCCCACCGTGGAGCACAGGTTCTGGACGCGCAGGCTCAGCGGCCACGGCCCACGGGCCCAGCTGCCCCGCGGCTCGCGGGACCCCCCCCCCGGACCGGGGCACGAACCCGCGTCCCCTGCATCTGCAGGCAGACCCCCAACCACTGCGCCACCAGGGAAGCCCAAGGCCTCTGTTTTTATCCCCAATTTCTCACAAGCAGTTTGGATGTTCTTTCAGTGCTGAGTCTAAACGAGCATTGAACGTGGGAGCTGGAGACTGGGTTCAAGTCCAGTTCTACTGTAGCTTTTTATCTATGGGACGAACAGCAGATCACTCAATCTTGTTGAGCTCTGGTCTCCTCATCCTTAAAATGGGGACAATAATCCTATGCAGAATATTTCTAGGGATTTTGAAATACTCGTGTTGGGAGAATGTTTATGCTTCTCCAACTTGAAAGTTCCAGACATATTTGAGCTATTGTTATTATCTAAAATGGTTAGGGATTCTCTCTTATATTATCTCCTACCTGGGTTTCACTTTTCTCTTAACAAAATTTGCCCTACCCTTTTTTATTTATTTTATATATTTATAAGACACACAGAGGTATGGCCGAATATTAGTCTCCAGACCCAGAAAGAGGTACCCGCTAGCTATCTTCCCTACTGTTTTAGCTTGAGGTGCAAGAAATGGGGTTGCAGACTCAAGGAGTCCCTAACCGGCAGAAGTCCTCAAAGAAGCAAATCACATTAATCCCAGAAGGAGGGGACCATATGCATAGATTTTCTTATTTTTTTTTTTCTTTATTCTTCCACCCTCCCCGTGTCAGCAGAATAATCTGGTTACCCCTGCAGTTTCTTCTGGCGTTACTGTGGGAAGGTGGGCTGCATACAGAGAGCAACCAGCTTTTTTCCCCTATGGCCAGCAGCCTCATTTTCTCATTGGGAAAACTAAGACGTAGAAGAATGGGCTTACGTGGTGTCATGACCTCAGCAGAGCTGCTGTGTTCCATCCCTGGTCTTAGCTCTCGGAAGATGCGCTCCATTAGATTGTAAGCCCTGATCTCGTGACCATCTTGCTTGCCATTGCATCCTAGCTCCTCACATTGTCTGCTACCTGGTACACATGAAATGTCAGCGTACATTCATGCAGGAAGTAATGAACAAAGGAATGAAGGGAGAAATCTTTTTCATGGGAACTGTGGCTTCTGCCATGACATGCAGTCTTTCTTAAGCTTTGTTATGAGGAGTCCCAGAAAGGAGTTCATCAGAAAAGCTCCACCCATCTTTACTCTTTAAATCCTGTCCAAAAGAATGGAAATGTTCTGAGATTGTTGGAAACATGGACCTAGATGAGCAAATGATTTTGGAGTGGTGTAGGAGCGCTTGGGCCTCCAGCTGCTGTCATGGGTGAAGGGCACTGCAGGAGTAAGATGCAGGGTGGATTTTCTGCTTCAAATGTGGATATACTAGAGTGTTCCAGGGCATCTTTTTTTTTTTGCGGTACGCGGGCCTCTCACTGTTGTGGCCTCTCCTGTTGCGGAGCACAGGCTCCGGACGCGCAGGCCCCGTGGCCATGGCTCACGGACCCAGCCGCTCTGCGGCATGTGGGATCTTCCCGGACCGGGACACGAACCCGGGTCCCCTGCATCGGCAGGCGGACTCTCAACCACTGCGCCACCAGGGAAGCCCCAGGGCATCTTCTTACTGGATGTCTTGCAGGGTGGCATCAACACCCCTCACCTCATCCCTCTGGGGCGGAAGCGGTGCGGTGTACCTTCATGCAGGGTTTGCACTAAACACTAAATTCCCAAGACGTTGCATTCTCATCGATTATCGTTCAGATATCGTTGGTATCTCTGGGAGAGAGTCTTGCTTCCTCGTTTCCCCATAATAGTCACCTCTAAGCAAGAATATAAAAGGCAAAAAAATCAGGCTTCCTCCGTAATCACAGCAGATCCAAACTGCTGGAAGGGATGGGGTGTGGAGGGGGGCGGCGTGTGGGTGGAGTCAGCAGTTTGTCTCCCCTGGATAGCTCATCCCCAGAGAAGCCCTGCGGACACTGGTCTTTTGAATGTACTTCTTCCCATAATAGTATCCGGACCTTCTCCCCCAAAGAGGGGTCACCCTGAAGTGCGAATCCACTTCCTGCGGATTCTCTTGGAGGGTGCATGGCCTCAGGCCATATTGTGGGGCTGGTGGGCAGAAGTCGGGTGGTCATATTGAGGAAACAAGATGCTAAAGCTTCCAGTTCTGACGGGCCTACGTTCCTAATTACTGGGCTGGAGACCGGCATGCGTGCAGTATCACTGCCGCGGCTGCTGCTACCAAGAGGTGTAAGACGAGACTTCGGAGGGAGAACCAGAGATAACTTGCGAGTTCGCAGCCTTTCTCACAGTTCACACAGAACTTTTAGTCCCTCTTCCCCATCCCCACGGCTTTTCTTTTAAATATGTCGGAGACAGTGAGATGAGCGGGAGGGGCATCACGTGGTGTAAGGATGGGAGCTGCGGGGCACCCCCTGCCCCCCAGCTCTGGGAGCAGGGGCTCTGGCGAGGGCTGGGGGTGTCGGGGATCAGCTCAGGGGGAGTGTGAGGTCGGCATTCCCACAGCTCTCCTCCCTGGGACCCTGGTTCCTGGCCTCCAGAAGGCTCACCCTGTCGGCCTTCAGCAGGGCTTTCCTTTGACAGTCACGTGGGCTCCTCTAGTGATGAGGTTGTTGAGAGGTGCAAAGAGCAGGTGTCAGTAGAGAGGGATGTGTAGGAAGCCTCTGTATTTGGCTCAGGAGCACCTCCTGATTTTTCTCTAGAGCCTTCGTTTCCCCTCTGGAAAGTTACACCAGCAAATCGAACGTTCCTGCGGTCACCCTTTGCCATACGGTGGCTGCCTCAATCCTTTTTGACAGCTTTGTGCATTTTAATCGTCCTTCTGCTGACAACCATGTGAGGTAGACGCATCCCGTCAACATGCCGAGTGTTCTGGGAAGATGGAGATAATGAACTTCCTTTTCACCCCACTTACTGTCACCAAGTTCACAGCCTCCTTGCTCCTCTGCCCAGGCATCTCTCCTCTCTCTGGCCACTCTTTCAACCACTGCTGGACGACCTGCCAAAGCCTAGCTTTGCTCACATTGTCCCCCTGGTCAAGAACCATCCATGGCTCCCGTCTCTCAGGGGAGGACGGCTTGGAACTGGTTGAGCAGTGGGTTGTGGGAAAGGACTCAGGATACCTTAAGGGAGTGAAATGGCTGCTGAGAAGGGGATAAGGCCATCCAGTCCTCTGTAACCAGAATTTAAGGTCCCAAACAAGTGACAAAAAGGAGTGTTTACACATAAAATTGTCCAGAATAACTAGGGTTTGGCCTGAAGAAAAGTTACAGGACATGAGAGAAGCAATAAGGATGTAAGCCTGGAGAAGACCAGGAGTGCGGGCCTTTGAACACTTGGAAGGACAGCCTTGCAGCTCCATTAAGAGGGGGTTCCTTTATATAACCTCAAGGTCAGGGGTGGGCTGCCTTGGAAGAACGTTGCTTCTCATCCCTGTGAGGGTCCAAACAGCGGCTGGAATGATCTTAGCCTAGGAACACTATATAGGGGCTTGGGGTTTGGGCTTGATGTTTTCCAAGATCGTTTCCCACTTGAGGTTGATCTAGTTCTCTTCCACGCAACATACATTTATTGACTACTTACTGTGTGCCAGGTACCTTGTCATAGGCAATGTTCATGTCCCCCCCAAATTCATATATTGAAACCTAATCCCCAAGGTGATGATATTTGAAAGTGGGACTTTGGAAGTGATTGGTTAATGGGATTAGTGTCCTAATAAGAAGAGGCCCCAGAAAACTCCCCCAACCCCTTCCTCCATGTGGGGACACAGCAAAAAGATGGTAGTCTATGAATCAGGAAACGTGTTTCACCAGATACCAAATAGGCCACCACCTTGATCTTGGACTTCCCAGCCTCCAGAACTCTGAGAAATACATTTCTGTTGTTTTAGCCACCCAGTCTGGTATGTCATAGCAGCCCAAACAGACTAAGACATACTTTATTCCATATTGTACTGGAACTATGGCACAGGCCTTGCCCTCAGAGAACTCAGTCTAGTAGGGAAGACAGATAAGAAGAATGAGTTACTAGATAGAAGATGGGGGAAAGGGTGATTTGGGAAGACTTCCTAAAGGAAGTTCATGCTGAACAGACTTTTGAGGGAATTGTTTTGGAGGAGCAGGTTATACCCAGACAAGGCAAGGTACATGCAGAGGCATTGACATGTGAGAGCCTGACACCTGTAGGAAACGATAATTAGTTCAGGTGATTGGAGGGTGGGGTGGGGGAGGTGTGGGAACAGGCTGGGCTAGATCATGGTGTTATTTGAAAGTCAACATGGAGGTATGGGAGGATTTAAAATGGGAAGTTGCATATCAGGCTTGCATTTTAGAAAGATCATTCTAGTAATGGTCTGGAGATAGGATTGTGGGAGAAGAGGGGGCAGCAAGACAGAGAGAAACCACTAGGTAGTGATGTGAAAAGTGATGAGGACATTGGCAGTGAGGATAGAGAGATTAACGGAGACAAAGCTACAGGAATTACTGTAAGACAATATCTAGAGAAAGACAGAGAGGTGATATTTCAGGTGACACCTGAATGATGAGAAGAAAGCAGCCATGTGAAAATGTGGAATGAAGAGAGTTCCAAACCAAAGGACCAGCAAAGCCCTTGAAACAGAAGTAAATCTGGAATGTTCGAGAAACAGAGTGGAGACTGGTATGGCTGGATCACAGAGGGTGGTGGAGAAACTGGAGGGACATGAGGTGAGAGAGAGGCAGGGCCCAAATCATGCAGGACCTGATTCGTGGGAAGTCGTTGTTGTAAGCGTGGGGAGAAGCTACAGCATTTTAGGCAAGTTGATGTGATCTACGCTTTAGGGAAGTTCACTCTGCCATGTGGAGAAAGCACTGTGGAGGGTGCATGCAGGCCTGAAGCCCTGTAGCAGGTGGTTGGACTGCAGAGTGGGGGTGCCCAACTGGAGACTGGAGATGCAAGGAGAGAGGTCTGCCCTGCAGATAAAGATGGGATTGGGGGTGGGGGGGTGGGGTCATTAGTATCTAAGTGATAAAAGCCTGGTTTCACTGAGGCCACTGAGGGAGAATGTGTTGAACTGAAAAAAAAGGGAGGAGGGTGCAAGTATGAAACCTTGGGAAACACTGCTTTTCAAGGAGGGTGGAGGAGGAAGAGTGGCCAGAGGAAAAAAGGTAACTCAGAAGGAAAAGGAGGAATTTCAAAGAGAGAGCACCAAAGCCTACAGATGTAGAAAGTGCTATAATAAGAATACCAACAAGTACATGTTGGATTTGGGGGCGTAGAGGCCATTGATGACCTTTAATGAGAATGACTCTCATAGAGTGGTGAGGGAAGAGGCCAGAGGGCAGTGGGCTGAGGAGGTAGAGTGGCTATGTTGACCAGCTTCAGAAGCTGGACAGCGAAGTAAGGTGAAGAAGGGCACCTTGAGCACCCAGGGAAGAGCTGTGTCAACAGATAGAGATTAAGGAGTGGAAGAAACAGGAGAGGGGCACTCCTAGCGCAGGACCCCCGAGGATGTGGAACACAGGGCCTCAGATGAGGGTTTGACGTGAGGAACAACGTCACCTCTGCCCAGCCCGTGTTGGTACTAGAAGGGTTGGATTGTTTTAAGTTAAGGATCCAATGACTACTGGAGAGTTTTTTTACGTGTGTTATATTTTAGTCATATTTTCAGATTTATCAATCAAAACATGTCTTGATATGAATGTAAAAATCCCCACCCAGTTCAGTGGCCCTCCTGGATGGGGCCATGAAGAGTGCTTTTGTGAAAGCCTGTGAGTTGTTCTCTGTGATGCTGACTTCAGAAGGTTGGGGAGATACTCCAAGCAACCTTGCCTTTTTTTTTTATAGTTATGTTTTTCTGATTATAGAAGGAATACATTCTCAGTAAAGAAAATTTGCAAAGTACAGATAAGCATAAAGAAAATATACGTAACCTGTAGTTCCCACCACCTAACGATGATCACGGTCCCCATTTGGGTGTATTTCCTTCCAGTCTTTTCTCTGCTCTTACACATTGCACATTGTTGAATTTATATTGTACATAAAATATTTTTCCTTTAAAATTACACTGTTTTTTCCTTTAAGGCTATATGATGAATTTTCCCATATTATTAAAAGTAATATAGAAATAGCATTTTAAAGGCTGCATACTATTTCACTGAGTGCACAATACTTTGCTCAACCATTCCCCTCTTGTTATAACACTAAAGACTCCCTGTGGAAAATGGTATGGTGGTTCCTCAAAAAATTAAACACAGAATCACTAGATAACTTAGCAGTTCCACTTCTGGGTGTATACCCAAAATAATTGAAAGAAGGGACTTGAACAGGTATTTGTACACCAGTGTCTGTAGCAGCATTATTTACAATTGCCAAAAGGTGGAAGCAGCCCAGGTGTCCGTTGACAGATGAGTGGATAAACAAAATGTGATACAGACATACCATGGAATATCATGCGGCTTTAAAAAGAAAGAAAATCCTGATATGTGCAAAACACAGATGAATCTTGAAGACATTATGCTGAGTGAAGTAAGCCGGTCACAAAAGGACAAATATTGTGATTCCGCTTACTTGAGGTACCTGGAGTAGTCAAATTTGTAGAAACAGAAAATAGCATGGGAGTTAGCAGGGGCTGGGGGAAGGAGAAAATGGGGACTTAGTGTTTAATGAATACAGTTTCAGTTTTATGAGGTGAAAAGAGTTCTGAGGGTGGATGGTGGTGATGTTTGCACAGCAATGTAAATGTACTTAATGACACAGAACTGTACACTTAAAAATGGTTAAGATGGTAAATTTCATATTATGTATGTTTTACCACAATTAAAAAAAAAACCACTAAGGAGTCTGATACGTTTTGAAGTCAAGTTTACTGAGGTATAATTTACATATAGTGAAAGCCATCCTTTTTAGGGATACCATTCTGTGTGTTTCGACAGATGTATGTGGTCAGCTAACCACCACCACCATCAAGATATAGAATATTTCTTTCACTCTGAAAGTTCCCTCAAGCCTGTTTATTGTCCGTCCTCTCTCCCCGGCCTCAGCCCCTAGCAATTACTGCTCTGTTGTGTCCTTACGGTTTTGCCTTTTCCAGAATATCATATAAATGGAATCACTTATGTCATCTTTTCACTCTTGCTTCTTGCATTTAACATAATGCTTTTGAGATTCATCCATGTTGTTGCATATGCCCAAAATGCATTCCTTTTTATTGCTGCCTCGTGTTCAATTGTATGAGTGTATCACAATTTGTTTATTCACCATTTGAGGGACATTTGTAATGTTTCCAGTTTGGGGCAATTATGAATCTAACTGTGATAAGTAACCGTTCACTGCTGGGTTGTATAGCAAGTGTATGTTTAACGCTAAGAAGCTGCCAAATTGTTTTCCAAAATGGCTGCGCCGTTCTGTAGTCCTGCTAGCAATATACAAGAGTTCCAGTTGCTCCACAGTCTTACCAGCATTTGCTATTGTCAGGCTTTTTATTGTTTTGTTTCATGTCTATTTCAGCCTTCTGGTAGGGGTGTAGTAATAACTATTGTGGTTTTAATTAGCATTTCCCTAGTGATTAATAATGGTGCACAGGGAGATCAGCTCGGTGCTTTGTGACCGCCTGGAGGGGTGGGATAGGGAGTGTGGGAGGGAGGGAGACGCAAGAGGGAAGAGATATGGGAACATATGGATATGTATAACTGATTCACTTTGTTCTAAAGCAGAAACTAACACGCCATTGTAAAGCAATTATACTCCGATAAAGACGTAAAAAAAAAAAATAATGGTGCATCTTTTCATGTGCTTATTTGCCATCCACATCTCTCTTTGGTGCAGCATCTATTCACTTCTTTTGACCATTTTTTTAATTGGGTTATTTGTTTTCTTATTATTTAGTTGTGGGTAATTTTGAAATTTTTTACTATCATAAAAAATGCTTCCATGAACATTATATGTAAAACTTTGCCCTCAATTTGGAGCTTGTACTTAAAATAATTTCCTAAAACCACCAGATCAAAGAGTGAACATCTTCAGTGTCTTTATATACACATTGTCCAAGAATTTTTCAAAGTGGTTGTACCAATTTACTGTCTTTCTAGTGGTGGTAATTTGATAGGCAGAACAGGCTATCATGTTGTTTTAATTTGAATTTCTTTGACTACAATGCTGTGGAACTTTCTCATATAATCACTAAACATTCTTTTTATTCTTTTGTAAGTCATCTCTAGCCTTGCTGGTTTTGATGCTAGAATAGCACAGAAATTTTTCATGGCTCTATCTTCACAGAGTCAGTTATAGAGTATGTGAAGCTCAGTGCTAGGAATGGTGGTTTACAGTATTTTCATTTTTCATAAAATATTAACCAATCTCAGCCTGCTCTCTTTCATGCTCGGAGGCCATGAGTTAATTTGCATAGCTGGCAAGGTAAAAATAACTTCAGAGCTGAAAAGAAAGAGCAATGCCATCGAGTTAAATTTGGACCCTGGGTGTCAGCACTTGTACAAGGGGCAGCAGTTCCTTCGTCTAGACTCCATTATTAACGAACACACTCCATTGTTCCTTATAAATAGAGAAAGGCGCTCTTTTAAACTCCTTTCTGAGAAAATGCCCATGCTATTTAGTTCTTCAGCTGGAGGAGCCAACCTCTTGATTCCTTTAACAACTCAGCATTTTATTTATTCACAATGAAAGTGCAATTAAAACCACTTACTTTGTTTGTGCTTACATACTCTATCAAATAGATTTGGGTAACAAAGCGTTCCTGGATATAAGCGCAATTCTTTTTAATCATTAAAATTGCTTGTTCTTTATTGGATTCCAAATAGGTGGTATGGGATGTGATATGACTCAGAAGTACTGGAATGTATTTTGGTTTAATGACTCTGAAAAGTAAAAAACACTTTGTTTTCTTGACAAATAGCTCTAGTTCATTTGGGTGCTCTACAGAGAGTTGATATTTTAGAACGACTTTGTGGCTGCCTCTTCGTCATGCACCATAATTGTAGGTTTGTCTTCTATGCAAGTATGGGAAATTATCTGAGTATTTTTTTTTAATACTTGTCATCCTAGAAGATGGAAAGCATATGCCTGTCATGCTAGTCAGCGTCTCAGGCATTGTAGGCAGAACTAGGAAAGTGGAACAATGGACAGATACATTTTTTTCTAACATTTATGGAGCCATGATTTGTCTCAAAGAGTCATTGATTTGAGAATGTTTTATAAACTCAAACAGATTCTTTCAGCCAGGTATTTCCCAGACATCCAAAAAGAAGGGGGGGCGGTGCTCCTTACCTCAACACACGATGAGAAAGCAGAGTTTTATTACTTAGACTTTTCTTTTCCTTCTACTTTTAAGGATCCCTTCAGTCAACCCTCCATCCAGGGTTAACCGGCACTCATCAGCATTTGATGTCTGGAGAAGAGGTCTCTGACTCTCCCCAGGATTATGAATGTGTGTAGTTTTTCAGTCTTTCTGAAGCTGTAGAGAGACCAAAGTTTCAGTATCTTAGGAATTAAGCCACTTGCTAAGGTGACATCAAGAAAAAAGCTTGTACATCCTCTAATTGATATATTGGTACCATGCCAGAGTTATGTTTCTGAGTTTTTCCTTGTTTTTCATGAATCTTACTTAGCTCTTGTCTGACCATGCCAGTTATTTCAAGTTCTTCACTTTGGTTTCTTATCCAGATGGTATTATCTGGACAGAATAGGTGAGTAGGTCATTGTGAGTGACAGAAATTAAACGTGGACTAGTTTAAGCAAAGAGGGGCTTTTCAGGGTCCCGGTTTCCCAGGACCACCAAGTTGCAGAAATGTTAGGAAGAGTAGGGCCTCAGGAACTGTAGGATCAGGGTGCCATCTCCAGCAGAATTCCTTCCTTCATTCTTCTTACCTCTGTGGGATCCGCTTTATTTTTCTCTTTCACTGCAGCCAGCTTTGTTCTGTGAGAGGAAGCATGGACAGTGACAGCCTTTTATTTTATGGCTTATATTTTATTTTATAGCTGCTTCAGAACAGTTCAACCAAACTCTGGTCCTAAGTCCAAACATCCCAGGGCACTCCCTGTCTCTGAACCTGTAAACTGGCCAGCCATGTCACATAAGAACATTGTCATTTCTGAAAAGAACTGTAGGGATAGAGTGGTGTTTTTGGAAGAAAGGCAGTACAAACCATAGGCGGCCACTCAGTAGGGGCCGTGCTGGGCTATAAAGCTGGTGCCTGTAATCTGGTATTGGAGTTTGCTAGTGCATTCTTCTGCCGAGGCTAACATTAGGGCCTTGGCCCCCACATGGATAATTAGCTGTGTTCTGTTTCTCAGTTGGGCTCTCTCCCTGGCTAGCCATCTCACAGAAGCTTGTTCCTGGTCCTGCAGGAGACCTGGTGAGAGAAAGTGTGTGGGTGGTAGATCAACAGAAATCCCTCACCACTACTAGCAAAACAACTCAAAGAACATGTATTTATGTTAGCGAGTTCTTATAATGTGGGATTTCCCTCTCCAGCAGTTCTTCTTTGCCAACTCTCTGAAGCACAGTTTTGGTAACGTGCATATGAGCTGCAATCACAGGACACCATAAGGCTCTGCAGAGAGGCAGCTCTTTGGTTGTCCAAGAGAAGGCATTTGTCAAATATATGTGCCTTTGGGATATATTTGTAGCTATTAGCCATTATCTTTTGTAGCTACTGAAATCACTCCAAATTTGGAATCTAAATTTCTGGGTTTGAGTCTCAGTTTGACCATTTACTATCTCAGTGACCTTGGGCTAGCCAATTTCTCTTTGTGAGCCTTAATTCTCACACTTATAAAACGGGGGATAATGGTATCGCTATGGAACAGGGTTATGTAAGCTGTGAAACAACATTGAGGCAGTTTTCTCTTATCATCATAGTCATCACCTGGTCCTGAATGACAGAGTTTCTACCCATTGCCTTGGCATTTCTCTTTGCTGTGTCTGAGTGAATCATCAGGGACTTTCTAAACAAAAAAAAAAAAAAAAGGAAAGAAAGGAAGGAAGGCAGGAAGGATGGAAGAAAGAAGGAAGGAAAGAAAGGGAGGGAGAGAGGAAGGAAAGAAAGAAGGAAGGAAGGAAAGAGAAAGAAAGAAAAAGGAAGAAAGGGAGGAAGGAAAAAAGAAAGGAAGGAAAGAGAAAGAAAGAAGGAAGGAAGGAAAGAAAGAAGGAAGGATGGATGGAAGAAAGAAAGAAGGAAAGAAAGGGAGGGAGGAAAGAAAGAAGGAAGGAAGGAAAGAGAGAAAGAAGGAAGGAAGGAAAGAAAGAAAAAAAGGAGGGAGGGAGGGAGGAAGGAAGGAAGGGAAGAAAGGGAAGAAAGAAAGAAACCAGGGACCACTGGTAGGAACTTGACCTTTGTTTCCACTACACTGAGGTTAAGGAGCTAAAACCCCCCTTTACGTTTCCTTGTTCTTCACCTTGCATCATTTGGGGAAACTTTTATTTTGGATTAAGTCTTCCTTTGGAGACACTGTGGGGTTCAGTTTTATGCATCCCCTAGGGGATGTTTAAAGAAGAAAGCAGAAGGGAATTTTCATCAATGCTGGAGGTCCCTGAAAATTATGACTTGTGGCTGGGGGTCATCCTGGCAACCTCTTCATTTCTGCCTGAGATAGGCTGTGTGTACTTCTCCCAGCGTGGTTGGGGACTAGTTGTGAAGCACATTGCCTTTGGTCAGACTATTGCTCGGCTTGAGGGAATCACTGTCTGAGAGGTTCCCTTATGGCAGCAGTTCTCAACCAGGGGTGCCCTCAGAGGACATTTGATGATGTCTGGAGACATCCTTAGTTGTCATAACCTGGGGAGGGGGTAATGGAGGAGGGAACGCTATAGGCATCTAGTGGGTAGAGACCAGGGATGCTGCTCAACATCCCACAATGCACAGCACAACTTCCTAAACATATGGTCTCAAATGTCAATACAACTTCCTCTCCTTGGTGTGACATGGTTTGATTGTTGAACTTTTCTTTTTCTTTCATGTATATTATCCAACTTCATTATTAAATTGTCTTTACCCATTTTATTTTCTATTTTTATTTTATTTCTTTTAACATCTTTATTGGAGTATAATTGCTTTACAATGGTATGTTAGTTTCTGCTTTATAACAAAGTGAATCAGTTATACACGTACATATGTTCCCATATCTCTTCCCTCTTGCGTCTCCCCACCTCCCACCCTCCCTATCCCACCCCTCCCTATCCCTAAAGCACCAAGCTGATCTCCCTGTGCTATGCGGCTGCTTCCCACTAGCTATCTATTTTACGTTTGGTAGTGTATATATGTTCATGCCACTCTCTCACTTTGTCACAGCTTACCCTTCCCCCTCCCCATATCCTCAAGTCCATTCTCTAGTAGGTCTGTGTCTTTATTCCCGTCTTACCCCTACGTTCTTCATGACCTTTTTTTTTTCTTAACTTCCATATATATGTGTTAGCATACGGTATTTGTTTTTCTCTTTCTGACTTACTTCACTCTGTATGACAGACTCTAGGTCCATCCACCTCACTACAAATCACTCAATTTCATTTCTTTTTATGGCTGAGTAATATTCCATTGTATATATGTGCCACATCTTCTTTATCCATTCACCTGTTGATGGACACTTAGGTTGCTTCCATCTCCTGGCTATTGTAAATAGAGCTGCAATGAACATTGTGGTACATGAGTCTTTTTGAATTATGGTTTTATCAGGGTATATGCGCAGTAGTGGGATTGCTGGGTCATATAGTAATTCTATTTTTAGTTTTTTAAGGAACCTCCATACTGTTCTCCATAGTGGCTGTATCAACTTGCATTGAACTTTCTTTTGGTGGGAAAGGAAAGAGAGGATTTTTAGGCTAAGATTTTACTGCTCATCAAAAGGCATATTTTGGGACTCCTTCATATCCACTAAGATTCTTATGAAACTTAATTAGAAACCCCATTTTAAAATCCAGAAAGTGTTGCCTTATCTTTATTAAATACAGAGCTACTTGTTCCCTCCTGGAAATAGATCCTCTCTATTGGAAAGGGGCAATTTGACCCTGCCCTCCTCCCATCTTCCTAAGAAATGTTAGGGCTTCTGGGTATGATTTATTATCTGTGGACTTATAAGAAAGTCCACACTCCACTCTTCTGACCCAAGCCAAATACCAAAACAAACAAACAAAAACAACCAACCCCCCCAAAACCAAACCAAAACAAAACAAAACAGAAACAAGTGGCTGCCTCAGGATGATTTTGAAGTTAGCGTGTGTGTATGTGATCTCTTTAACATTTCCCATTCCCCGGGACAGCAAGATGCTAATGCTACTTCAGATACCATAGTGGGGAACGGGGTCCCTCCTACAATGCTGTGTCTGCAGTTCTTAGAAAATCACTAAGCCTTTCAAGGCAGACTGTTTCACTGTTCTGGTAAAACACCAAGAATGGTACTATTAAAGCAGCAATTCACGTTGGTCCATCTCATCCTCTCCTTAGAGAGAATGAGCGTACGTATTGGCTGGTTTCTACATCTGGGTTTTTCAAACTGTGGGCCAAACCCCATTAGAGGGTCATGAAAGCAATATAGTTGGTTGCAACCAGCATTAAACAAAAGGTAGAAAGGAAGAATTGAGGAGAAAATATGAATGTATTACACATAGAAAGAGTAGGTATTATTTTATGAGGCATTATACAATTATATATGTACATGCCCCCTGGCTTATGATGTAAAATATGTTTTCTACTATAGGCTGTGGTCAGAAAAGCTTTGAAAATCATTGCTGTTTATGCTTTTCCGTTCTAAGAACGTGGGTCAGTTGAAGCCCCAGAGCATGTTTTCCCTTACACCAAAGGCCTGAGTTCCATCCCCTGCCCATTCCTTAACCAGTCACTACTCGCGACAATGGACTTAGACTTTTGCTTAGACTAATTTGCTTAGACAATTTGCTTAGACTAATCTAGGTGCACCCTCTGGGCTGGAGAGGGGCCCAGCCTCTTTAGTTGGCATGACCAGAGGATATCTCTGTTATCTGGGAAGATTATTTCTCGTCTCTGCAGCCTCTCCACTCTCCATCCTTCCCTGGACCACTAGGTTCCAGCCACAAAAGCCCTTGTTTGAATTTTTCAAGTATGCCAACCTCCTTTCTGCCTCTGGACCTTCTGCACGTGCCTTTTCCTGCATCTGGGATGTTCTCCCCACATTGCTTCCTCTGGCCACTCATACCTTACCTTTGAGCTCATGTGCTATTTCCACTTCCCTCATATGCCTTTCTTTCCTGACCTTCCACTTCCTATAATTGTGATCTATTTAGTGCCTGTCTTCTTCATTAAGTGTCATGAGGACAACCACCATCTCCATCTTGTTCTCCATTGTAATGCCAGCATCTCCTGCAGGGCATACACTCAATATGTATCAGTAGGTTGTAGATGGGTTCTGGGCTCTGGGATGGAGCTAAGCCCGAATGGGATCAAGGGGCCCCAGCATAAGGGCTGGGGAGGAAAAGGAGGCAGCTTCCAGAGACTGGGGACTGGGCTGGGCCTGACCCCTGTTGTCTCTTTCCCAGCCTCACTGTCTTCCCTCAAGTATATTTTGGTCAAGCTGAACGTTGGAGAGGGAAGACTTGTCTCCGTGTAAACAGTTTAATATATACTGACATTTTTGGTTTTGAGTAGATGAAGTAAAGTGTTTAGAAATTGCTTCCCAGATCAAATCACACTTTCAGTAATTCATTAAAAAGAAACGGAGAGCCAAACATAAGGTGTAATTCAGTAGATTTTTGAGAGATCATCATTATGTGCACGTGTGGTTTAAATGGATGTCCAGTTACATGTACAGGTGCCTGCAGGTTCACTCACAGCTCCATGGACAAGTCCAGCCAATCCGTCTCAATGGGGGGACGTATTAGCACTCATTTATCCCCGAGTCAAGGGTATTTCTTGGGCACCACTGTTGCATATTGTTAGGGAAGGGACCGTGGTAGATGGAAATGTGAAAAGCAGTTCCTGCTATCAAGGAGCTGGCTTTGAACTGAGTTATGAGGATCCAGCTAATTATCATTAATGATCAGACTTTTGTTCTAAGATGCAAGAACAATATGCAATCAAGTGTTAAATGTTGTGCAGCCCTCTGGATGGCCAGAGAAAGGGGAGATTGGTGTGAGCTGCAGGGGTGTAGCACCACGTGGGTAGGCTTTGACTCACAGAGTTTGAGAGCGTGAAGGGGTCCAAGAGGGCTCTCTATCTGACCACCTCATTTTATAGATAAGAAAACAAATATATTCTTTCTCTTTTTCCTCCACAACACCTATTTATTACTTAATAGACGTTTTTTTTAGTTATCCTACATCCCGCTTCCTCCATGGTCCCTGATCTCCCTTTTGGGAGAATCTTTTATTGTTTGTGCTCTTGCTAGGGGTCTTGCTCTCCTTGGAAGTGGTGGAGGACTGTCCCAGTGCAGCCAGATGTGGTATAAGGGGACATGTGACTTAAGCTCAACCACATGGCTTTTTTCCACATGACTGTTAAGCTAGTGACATTCTGACATGAGTTTTCATTGGCAGATATATTCCTAAGAATATCCACAGTGGCCTAAGAATCAGATGTCCTGGATTCTCTGACCTTTGCCAAATGTATTAGTTTCCTGTTGCTGCTGTAACAAATTACTGCAAACTTGGTGGCTTAAAGAAAATTAATTTTCTTACAGTTCCAGAGGTCAGAAATCCTAAATCCATTTTCCTGGGCCAAAATCAAGGTGTCAGTAGGGCTGTGCTCCCACCAGAGGCTTTAGGAGAGAATTCATTCCTTTGTCTTTCTGAGCTTCTAGAGCTGTATGTCCGGTGCTCTTTGACTGGTGGGCCCTCCTTCCATCTATCAAAGCCAGCAGCATAGCATCTTACTTCACTCACCATATTGCCTTCTTTCTAGTCAAGTCTTCCTGTGCCTCCCTCCCATAAGGGCACTTGTGATTGCTTTCAGGGCCTACTTAGATAATCCAGAATAATTTCCCCATCTCAAAATCCTTAATCACATCTGCAAAACCTCTTTTTGCCATATTAGGTAACATTCACAGGTTCCAGGGATTAGGACCTGGGTATCTTCAGGGAGCATTATTCAGCCAACTACACGAAGATTCCTGCTTTTCTGTTTTCCCAGCCTGGTCTTCCAATATACCTTCAGTTCTGTGAGATCCTGATATCTTCTCAATATACTTTTTTTTGGGTTTGTTTGCTTAAGAAGGCTAAAATTAGTTTCTGTTGTTTTCAACCAGGAACCCTACGTGGTAAATCAGCGCTGTGTGAAGAACTTTACAAGCAACCTCTTTTAAACAACATCAACCCTCTTAGGGAAGCACTGTCCCCATTTTACAGATAAGAAAACTATAGCTCAGAGAGACAATTGCATAAGGCCAGACAGCTCGTGTGAGTGATGGAACTGGTATTTAAAACCAGCCAGTATGACTGGAGAGCATGGGCTCAACTACTTTCTCAGAATCCTAGTTCAAGTCTCTCTTGATTGTGGACCTGTTTTCAAGGACAGGCCCTGAAGCCTGGATCCTATTATTGAGGCAGGAGAGAGATGGCATAAGAAGGGCATTCCAGGCAAGAGCGAGGCCGGAGAGTAACAGGTAAATCTAAGAGATGCAGTAGAGGAAAGATATGATGGACTTTGGTGCCTCATTGGAGATAAAATAGTAAAAGAGATGAAGGAGTCAACCTCCCAGGGAACAGTTTTAAGTGAACACAGCAACTCATTTCTGTTGACTACCCAGGGAAATGATATCCTGACTCAACTCTGGGTTGGAATCCAACTTGAATTAGGTGCCTTCCTGCCTCCTCTGGGTCTCCGCATAACATGGGCTGGATAGATACCTAACACCTTTTGCTACTGTTAATCTGTCTTTTTGCACAGATATCCACAACTTGGCTTTCAAATGCTAATGAGGTTCTCCCTGGGGATTTATCTGGTCAGAGACAAAACAGGTGATTTCTGGAGCTCAGGAGGGAATTCTAGGCCTGATGCTAACAGTCCTGGGCTTGTGCCTCTTCTCAGAAGACAACTTGAATGTTCATTTAGGGCTGGGGCAACCACTGAGAGGGAGGCTCTTTACTTGGTCATTTCTGGTCGCCACTGAAGTAGAGTTGCCAGATTTAGCTGATTAGAATATGAGATGCCTAGTTAAGTTTGAATTTCAGATAAGCAACGAATCATTTTTAGTGTAATATTTGTACAATGCTTCCGGGCACCTTCAGCCATGGGAGTGTATAGTGAAATACATGTGTGCAAAGAGACTGTTAGATCTGGATCGACAAGGAGGTTATGGCAGAACCCCAAGGTCAAAAGGAATACAGCGTTGAAGAATTCTTTGAGTGACGACTTGGGAAGTGACCTTCGGTTATAATTGCCCAGAGCATCACTCCCATTGTCTGCTGTGCTGTGCCACTGTGTGATGGTCAGGCCACACCCTCAGAATCATATCAGCCTCCACTCTCTTCTTACCTGCTGACACCTACAAGCAAAAACGATAGAGGCAGGGCTGAGCCCTGACATCCATCAGGAAACACTTTTTGAACATTCACAGCCTGCAGAACACAGTCTCTGTGCTGGTGCTGGTCAGAAGTTTGTTTGCTGTCCGATTGTCCTCTGCTTGGGGGATAAAGTAGTAATTAAGACCCCCCTCTGTGTCCAGAGCTCTCCACCAGGCTCTGTGCTCATGGTGACAAAAGGAACGCAGAACACAGCCTTCACTCCTGAAGAGCACATGCGTATGCCTCTTGGGACGGCGGAGAGCTTAGCTTTTATTAACTCAGAACTGAACTTCTCCGCAGTGGCCTCGCTCTGACCTTGTGGTGCACGTGTCCCTTCCTGTGTGTATATGTAGATACTGTGGCGGTCACCACCTGGGGTGCGAGGGGCCTCATACCCTGCTGGTTCTGAGAGTGACTGCTGTCAAGTCTGTAGGAGTTAGCAGTTTGTGGCCTTGGAATGAAGGAAGCCAAGTTCCCTGGCTCGTTTGGCGACCACACTCTGCAACCTTGGTATTTTTAGCAACTCACTGGACTAAGGAACAGTGGAGCTGCCTGGGACCGAGAAGACGCTGCCCGGCATCATGGCAGAGAGGGCATTGATCTCACAGGAAAACTAACTTTAATGCCTGTTCTTGCCGTTTATTAGCAATTTAATTTTGTTCTGAGCTTCAGTTGCCTCCCCTATGAAGTGGAGTCGATAGTAATATCAGGATATTTTGGAGGATTTAATGAGATAACATATAAATGCTAGCAGGTAGTAAGCCCTGGATTTGTCCACTGCAGTGTTTCCCATTCTCACAGCACTTTGTAAACACCTCTGTTCTGACACCCTTCATGGTGAATTATAATCATTTCATTTCCGTGTCTGTCTCCTTCCACTAGACTGAGGGCCAGGGTCTTTTCCTCTGGTTCATTTTCCCAGAGCCTCTCGCGCAGGCCTGCTCCAGACAAGGCTTGGAGCTCTGCTGAGCTGGGTACTCTTCAGTACTTGGGTTTTGCTAGGAGGCAAGTCTTTGAATTTTGAGTCTTCCTCCTTCCTCCCTCCCTTTCTAACTCTCCCACTGAGGGCTGGGCAGATCCTGTCCTGTGGGATCTGTTTGAGAGCAGGAGTCTTAGCGGTACATCAGAAGATCCTCATTAGACCCTACAGTGCTCGAGGCCAGATTTCCAGTGCACTCCTGTATGCTCACACAGGCGCGTGTTTGGGTAGGAAATCAGCTGTGCTATCCGAATCTTTTCATTGATCAGCTCTAGGGTTTCTGCAGTATGTCTGTCCATTTGGTCTCTGCCTCAACACGTTTATTACTTTCATCAGTGCAGTTTCGAGCATTTATTGAGCACCTTTTACTTGCCAGACCCTGGGCTAGGTGTGGGGCCTGTCGAGATGAGGAAGACGGCGTCTCCAGGTGAGATGCTCTGGATCTCAGAGGGTAGACAGATGAGAACACAGAGACTTCCTTTGGGATGTGGTAAGGGCAGTGATGGCGGTGGGCACAGAATTTTGTGGGAGCTCAGAATAGGGCCCTTTTCCTTAATGATCTTTTCCTCTAAGGATCCCATTGCTCCTGTTTCTGACAGGTGGATTGGGGAGCCACATTGTGATTCCTGCCCTCAAAGACGATTTGAATACTAGCAGGTAGCCAGTGGCCAATGTGCAGCAGCCAGAGATTCAGTTGACAGCCCTCCTGCACTGGATGAAAGAGAAGAAAATTCTGAGGGCACAGGGCCACAGGCGCACAGCCCTGCCTGAAGTGTGATGGGGCTTTGGAGGACTGGGGAGAGCTTGGTTCAGCTGAGGGTACAAACGGCCTGGACACATCTCATGGCTGGCCACACGAGGCCCCTGCACCATATTTTTGCTTCTCTGACGTTAACTTTACTTTTCTTCTCTTTCCCATGTCATCATCCCTGTTTCTCTGACATTTGCTTCTCCACCAGCTTTCACTTCTTCTTATTTCCCTTATTGCTTTCATCTCCACATTTCCTTTGCTCACTGCCCATCCTCTCATTCTCCTTTCCCTCTGCTGCTTTTTTTTTCTCTCTATACCTGCACCTTCTTGCCCTTTAATGTCGTCCTTGGCCTCCTACCTCCGTGTTCCGAAATGTACCTTGTTCATCTCTGGGCTGGGGAGGAGATTTTCATTTTCAATGGCCCTTCTTATGATATGAAAGAGCATCTCACATGTATCTGGGTATCCTAGGAAACAGAACTCTGGTTTCTGAACGGGGCAGATTCTATCCACTGTGTTTGTAAGACAGCGAACCAGAGGGAAAGCAGCCTCCATGCATGCCCCTCCGAAGACTGAGTACAGTCTCCTTCCCTTGTTAGTGGAATCAGGGGAGCAATGACACCATTTTCCTGGGGTTCTGCTTCTCTACCACTATACCTATCCTTGAAGCTTCTCTTTCTCTCTCTCTTTTTTCCTTTGTTTTTTTTTTCTATTGCTGTCCTGTTTTTCACTCCTATTTTCCATGTTTCTCCTTGTTCTCTCTTCTCTTCAGTTTTTTCCTACTTACTAGAAATTACATCACTCCCCTCCCTAATGTTACTCTTTGGCCTTGGAAGGTAGAGTCAAAAGCAGTGTCTCCTGAATTCCCTCCTTTTAAGATGAGAGGATGGAAGTTTGGGTTGGGAGAGACAGGGAAAACCTAGCTCCTGAGATGCTTTATGAGACTAAACTTTCTTTCTGGTTCTGATTTTGAGATTGGATCCATATAGAATTATAGAATCTTAAAGTTGAAAGAAATCTCTATTGGTCATTTAAATAACCTTCAACCCAGTGTTGGAACCCTCTTACCTTCGTAAAAGAGAGTTCTTCTGTCTGTCCTTGAATACTTCGAATGTCGGGAAGTCACTACCACATAAAACAGCCCACTTGGCTGTTGGCCAGCACTGCTGCTTGTATCAAAGTTACTGCTCGTGATTATAATCTGGGTCTGCGTAATTTATCTCTGTTGATCCTGTATCTGCTTTCTAGAAATAATAGAGCATAAACGTTTTGTTCACGCATTAAAGGGACTTCAAGGTATCTTGAATGTCAAATGTCAGAGAAACAGCGTTGATGACATGGGAAAGAGAAGAAAAGTAAAGCTAATGTCAAAGAGAGAAGCAAAAATATGGTGCAGGGACCTTGCGTGGCCAGCCACGAGATGTGTCCAGGCCCTTTTTACCCTCAGCTGAACCAGCCTCTCCCCAGTCCTCCAAAGCCCCTTAAAATAATTAAATGAAATAAATCATTCTTGCCACCCTTTGACCATGTAGAAAACTCAGTTTTCTGAATGAGTCATTCTCCAATAGTTCCACATAGCTGAAATTGTCCCGGAAGTTGTAAGGAAGAAAAAGCAGTACCCTACAGAAAGAAGACTAAAATTAGACAAAGTTGTAAAGGCAATATTATTAACATTTGTGTTAGATATAATGTCTGTTTTGCACGTTATAGTTTACAGAACACTCATAACATTCAATTCCATGTCGTTTTATTTTTGTAACTAGGCCATGGTACTCCCCCAGTTTGTAGATAAAGGTAGTGTGGCTCATAGAGGTTGACTGGCCTCAAGGCACCCAGTTCACAAGTACATGAGTCAGGACTGAAACCCAGTTCTTCTGACTGTTAGTCTTCTGCTGTACCTGTCATAAATACTTAAGTGTCTTTGTCTCTCCAAAGTACCTGCAGTGTCATGGGATTATATGAAATAAATTGTCTCTTCAAGACAAGGTACTTGGTGTACACCATCTAATAGGATTGTTATGGATTTTTGTTGTGTGTGTGTGTGTGTGTTCCTGGATATGGCTGTGGAAGTAGAAAAGTGGAAACAAAGAAACCAAATCCAGGTCACACAGTAATTTGGGGGCGATTATAAAAATACTGCATGGGGACCAGTGACGTTATTCCCTAAGTATAAGCATCGGAGTGATTGATTTTGTTTGGTAAAAATTCTAAGCGTCAAGGTAAAGAAGAGTGAGTTACTCCTTTACTGCAGTTAATCCAGAGAAATTTCCTGAAGGCGATAGGAGACAGGGGAATCTAAGAAAATTTTAAAGTAAAATATATGAGGCCCTTGGTAGGTTGGAAGGAGGGGAAGGAAATGGGCAAGGGGCAGAGAGGAGGGTAGGGGACACGGTTTCGGGGCAGGGATGAGACAGATGCTGGGGACCTTGTGTTTTACTAATGATTTGGAGCTAGGATTCCATTGCGATGATCAGTTTTCCTCCTTTTCGAAGTGAAATCCAGATGCGGCTAAATTTAATTCCACTCGGAATCACTGGTGATTCACCCAAGCTCAGGTGCGCCCACACGCAGCTGGCATCAGCTCTGTGTGCTCTCCAGGCTGATGATCCTTCTTTAACCCAGCTTCCCCCATGGAACAGCGGGAGAAAGGCAGACTGTGGTAACCTTGACCTTCTGTGTCTCCATCTGCAGCATCCTGGCCACTGCGGGAACCCACTTCAACACACATGTGGACTTGAGGACGCTCCGGGCTGTGCGTGTCCTAAGGCCCCTGAAGCTCGTGTCGGGGATACCTAGTGAGCACCTTTCTTCTTTCTCCTCTGCTGATAGCTTTACTGATGTGTCCTCAACCAGATCCAGGGTCGAAGAGAATTAGGGATAAACAAGAAATCATTTCTCCTGAGAGGAAGCCCCTGCAGTAGAGGACCTGCAGCAATCTGGCATCATCTTCCACTTTAAAATTTAGCAGATTTTTTTCATATTTAAAAGATAATGAAAGATCTTTGTAAAAAATTGGGAAAGTAAAGGAAATAATAGAAAATGAAGAGCACCCATTATCCTATCACTCAGAAATAACTTTTGTTAACATTTTAGCATATTTTTTCATTCATTTTTTTCCTGTGCATTTTAATGTGATTGGGATCATGCTGTAATTTTGGTATTGGATCCCATCATAAGCATTTGATTTTCCTGACGTTAAAAATTCTTCAGGGCTTCCCTGGTGGCGCAGTGGTTGAGAGTCCGCCTGCCGATGCAGGGGACACGGGTTCGTGCCCCGGTCCGGGAAGATCCCACATGCCGCGGAGCGGCTGGGCCCGTGAGCCATGGCCGCTGAGCCTGCGCGTCCGGAGCCTGTGCTCCGCAACGGGAGAGGCCATGACAGTGAGAGGCCCGCATACCGCCAAAAAAAAAAAAAAAAAAAATTCTTCAGAAATATGATTTTTAAACCTGTATTATATAGTCTGTCTTATACGGTCCCTGACTTGGGTAGTCATTTCTGTGTTGCTATTCATTTAGGTTATTTCCAGTTTTCTTTTTCTAACTAGAAATAGTGCTGCAACAAACATCTTTTTACTTAAATATTATTCAAATCTCTGATTATTTTCTTAGGCTAGAATCCTAAAAGGACAATTTCTGGGTCAAAGGATATGGTGTTTCATGAACAGTGGTTGTACTAATTCTGCTTCCCCAACAGTGGGTGGGAGAGCTGGGTCTGAGATTGAGTTGTGGGGAAGATGAACTTTTTCCTTGTTCTTACAGACTTATAGCCTAGCAGGGCTGGGCCTAATTCCCTTTAGGAAAGAAGCGTATTCTAATAAGTTTCATCTATAGGAGGAATCCAGAAGACAGCATGGGTGCAGTGAATAAGGGAAGGGTGATAGGCATGTAAATGATCAGTGAATGGTGAGGAAGAAGTAGGGATTGATCCCTAGGGGAGGGGGTGATGGCCGTCTTTGGCTTGACTTATCCTGGTTATCCCTTCGTGAAATGCTTTATCATTTCAGGATCAATGGTTCTTTTCCCTCAAAGACTTACCCCTCTTCTCCCAGTAAGAAGTCAGCCTGCCGTATCGGGTGGTGCTAAGCGAGGGCTCCATTTATCATTCTCTTGCTTTCCTTGTAGGCCTGCAGATTGTGTTGAAGTCCATCATGAAGGCCATGGTGCCTCTTCTGCAGATTGGCCTTCTGCTCTTCTTTGCCATCCTGATGTTTGCGATCATTGGCTTGGAGTTCTACAGTGGGAAGTTGCACCGAGCTTGCTTCATGAACAATTCAGGTAGGGTCACTATTTTCTGACGTCTGCTGCTTCCTTCCTCTCTCCTCTGGTCATCGGGGTAATTTCAGGGCGTTTGGAGGCTGGTTGGAAAAGTATGTCCTATCCCAACCCTAGAATTAGAACCAGAGACTTCCTAGTCAGCAGCTGTATGAGGCACAACCAGCCTAAAGATCCCCATCGTGCATTGATATTGCAAAGCGAATAACCTCTTAGGTTTATAGTTTATTTCAATAGAAGGTCTCAGCTGCCCCATCCCTTGGTAGGAGGCTATCAGAATGCATGTCAAAAACCTTCTGCCTGAAGAATTACCCTTTGTATGTGGCCTCTTTGGCCCACAGCCAGAGAGACCAGGAGTCCGGAGTCATATCTGGGGCCCCTCCAGATCTTGGGAACATTTTCCATCCATGCTCGAGCTCATGACCTTCCCCCTCTCTGCTGTGACCCACACACAGTGTGGAAGAACTGAGGGAGTTCTGAGCATGACTTGGCAGGGGTGCTTGGGAGATTAGCAGTGTACATAGATCTGGCATTCTTGTCTCCCTGTATCTTCTTTGTTCTTTTCAAGTTCAGTAGAGTGCTTTAGGAGGAAAGGGGGCAGGGGAGAGGTTGAAGGAGCCCAATTAGGTACCATGTTTTTATGAAAAGAATCTTCAAAGGACACCTTTCACGTTGGATTTTTATTTTTGTCTTATTTAAGATGAGGAATTTAGGCCATAAAAACAAGCAGTTAAGATCCACGGAAGGGACTGTAGTTTATAATTGTTCCCAAGGAACCCAGAAAGAACTAAGAGTCTATCCTGGAGTCTGAAGTTAGAAAATCAGTAAGATTCTGCCTTCAGCTCAGACCTTTCTGGGTGACCCAGTCCTGTAAATTCCCGTGGGACTCAGGAGAAGGTAGAAGATGTGACTTGAGGAAAGAGGGGGTGGGGGGGCATGTGGAGGAGGCTTCATTTTCACAGGAGGTTGGGAAACATTGGGTTGAACACATGGTATGTGAGCTGTGAGGTGCAGAGATGCCAGAGAAGGGTAGGAGCTGGAGACAAAGAAGGACAAACCTTTCTGTGGGAAATAGAATTGCATGCTTGTGGCCTCCTGGGATCATTTCCAGCTCATGCTAAGCATCGTGTGGTTTATCCCCCACCCTCCAAATGTGTCTGCAGGTATTCTAGAAGGATTTGACCCCCCTCACCCATGTGGTGTGCAGGGCTGCCCAGCTGGTTATGAATGCCGGGACTGGATCGGCCCCAATGATGGGATCACCCAGTTTGATAACATCCTTTTTGCTGTGCTGACTGTCTTCCAGTGCATCACCATGGAAGGGTGGACCACCGTGCTGTACAATGTGAGTAGAGCTGGCGAGGGGCCGGAGCAGGTGTGTGTGTGCGTGTGCGTGCGTGTGTGTGCGCGTGTGTGTGCGTGTGTGCGTGTGCGTGTGTGTGTAGACTCAACCATGGTTGCCCTCCCACGGGCTACCTTTTCCTTTCCTTCTAACCTGATTCTGTCTGCATAAATAATGGGTGGAACATGGGGTAGCTTACAAAAAGCCCCCTTTAGAAGGACTTCTGGACATAATCTATACTTAGCAGTTTATTTGCCTCTGTTTTTTGGCCTCTTGCTAAAGTACACAGCTTCTTAATATAGTTAGGAAATTACATGCCATATTTGATGGGTGAACTGCTAGTTAGATCAACTCAGCCGTTTTGTTCTGCTACTGGTTCGACATGGTGGTGGGATTCAGTGAGGGGCACCAAGAGGTATAGATTTGTTGGTTGCTGTCTTCAAAGAGCTTACCACTGGTCTGGGAAGGTATTCCGGTAGTTCCCACCCCTGGCCGCACACTAGAATCAGCTGGGAGGGAGCTTTAAAAATTTACATCGCCTGGGCTCTACTCCAGACAAGTTAAGTAGGAATAGCTAGGGGTAAAGACCTGTCATTGATTTTCTTTGTAAAGCTTCCTAGCTGATTCTAATATGTAGCTTCCCTCAAGAACCATTGCATTACATGCACATAAGTAACACGCTTAATTGTAAGACTCACTAGGGATGCTTGTTGAAAATTCTGATTCACAGGCCCTTGGAGATTTTGATTTCATGTGGTTTTGAATAGTTGGTGAGCTGAGCTACATTTTTTACACGTGCCCCTGGTGATTCATGTGATCAGGCATGTTGGGAAAGTTCTGAGTTGGTGTACAAGACAGGGCTATCTAACTGTTTGTGTGGGATGTTAGAGTGACCACTGAAGTGTCTTCCACCTCCCAGAGTCTGATCTCAACAAGTTCTGAAAGGCATGGTGCAGAGTCTAAGTTCTAAAATGAAAGGGTGGGGAGGTGTGTGCTTTGATGCATAGGAGGCCTAGGGGGGCAAAGCAATTTGGGCAAATTGTCTTTGTAAACAGGTGCTCATAAAGGTCTGTACCCTCCTATGCATACAGCCAGCCCACCCCAAGGCAGATCCGTTTGGAGCAATCATCCATCTTACTTGCCCTCCCACAGTCTACCTTTACCTTTGCTTCTAACCTGATTCCGTCTGTATAAATAATGGGTGGAACATGGGGTGGCTTACAAAAAGCCCCCTTTAGAAGGACTTCTGGACATAATCTATACCGGAAGGAAAGGAAATGCTGTCTCAGGAGAGACTCAACCAGATTGTCATGGAGGAAGAGCCAGGGTCTGCATAAAGCCCGTACAAGTAGGTACCTAGTAAATGTCCATCACTAACCTGGACCCATTCCCAAGCTCCCAGGCAGGTAGAGCTTTGCAGAAAACAGCCACAGGCTATTATGCCGAAGCTCTACAGGGCAGTGAAGAAGTCCCAAGGACCAGCATATGCCCAGAAAGCCCAGGGGGGTTGTGTGTGACCTAGAAAACCCTTGAGGACACGCTGGGATTCTCACCAGCTGTGGGGCGGCAGGAAGGAGGCCAGGGAGGTGAGGTTGAAGAGTCCAGTTGCTCCTCACTTGAGATGTGAAGGTTGTCTTGAAGCCTTGTCACTCAGATTAACCAGGCACCTCTGGAAATGACAGCACTGGCCCCACAGCGGCTGGTGTCATTTGCGGGGCTTTGGGAGGGATGGATTTCAATTATATGTGTAGACTCACCTAAGTGATGTGATAAATGCATTGAAAGCCTGAAGGGAGAAGTGTTGCATTTGAAGATAAAGGTGAGATCTGTTGGTCCTCTCTGGAGCCAAGTCTCAGAAGGTACTGAGATAAACAGGAATCACTCATCACTTACATTAGTTCCTTCGTTCATTCATTCATTCTTTCAACATATATTAGTGAGCATCTGTGATGTGTCAAGCAGTGTGCTAGGCACTGGGGAAACAGAGGGAGAAAAAAGTGCCACGATCCCTGCTCTCCTGGTGCTCTCTTCAAATTCCAGTCTCCCTCAGGTTATCTGTCCAACATAGGTATGGAGGTCACCCAGAGACAGTGAACGCAGGTGTGCTCTACCGAGGAAGCAGGGAGAAGAGGTCAAGCTGCAGATTCTCTGAAACCTTGGATTGCATGGGCTCCCAGGGCCACAGACTCACAGTACCTCTGACAATGACATCAGTCATTGAACTTCAGTTTACTGAAGGCCTCCTGCTACCCCTGTGGCTGGATCCAGACTTGAGGGAACTCAATGAGCTGTTGGGCTGATTTCCAAAAAGTGGCTGCTTATGGGGCAGAATGAACTCATGCCCACTTTGAAATGACATCACTTTCCAAAGCATTGGATCTAGGGGGAGGGCATTGAGCCAAGAGTCCACAGGCAGAGGTGATGGTCGTAGTTAGATGGGTAACTACCCCTTGATTCAGGAGAAGGTGGATGAAAAAGGCAATTTTCAGCCAGTGGAACAAGGACAAAGTCTGGCTCCTTAGGAAGAGAAGGAGCCATCAAAGTCTGGGCTTCCTTTGAGCAGGAAACTGGGGTGGAAAGCATGCCCCAGGCAGAGCTCTCTTGCAGGAGTTGGATGCACATCCTGGAGTTAGGGTTCTCTGCTACTAGAGGAAGGTTCAGAGCTGTGGTTCAAAGAAGGTTCAAAGATTGACTTTATTCAACCATTTATGAATTGGGCAGCATCCCATCTAGCCGCTGGAAAGGAGCTCTGAGGAGCTGTACAAAAAAAGAAAGACTTTTATAGGCAGAAGGGCGCTGGACCAGGAAGTTAGTGAAAAGTGGATTAGTTGTGGCAAGGTCACTTTCCTTTGGGGCGTGGCAGGGTTTTATCAGGAAGATGCTGGTGCAGATGACTCACCTGATCACTAGTGCTGAACAGGTGATTCCTGATTGACTGGTTTAAGAGTCCATTTGTGGGAGAGGCTGACACTGAAATGAAGTTCTGGATTGGTGATGTGGGGCTTAGCATAACCTGTTGTCTTGTTTTAAACACTTTTAATTTACCCAAATTCAACCATTTAGCTTGGACAGGAAAGAGGATCCAGGATGGGGAAAATAACAATTTAAATAGTACAGACTGGGCTTCCCTGGTGGTGCAGTGGTTAAGAATCCGCCTGCCAATGCAGGGGACAGGGGTTCGAGCTCTGGTCCAGGAAGATCCCACATGCCACTGAGCAACTAAGCCCGTGTGCCACAACTACTGAGCCTGTGTGCCACAACTACTGAGCCCATGTGCTGCAACTACTGAAGCCCAAGCACCTAGAGCTCATGCTCCACAACAAGAGAAGCCACTGCAATGAGAAACCTGCACACCTCAACGAAGAGTAGCCCCCGCTCACTGCAACTAGAGCAAGCCTGCACGCAGCAACGAAGACCCAACACAGCCAAAAATAAATTAATTTAAAAAATTTTTTTTTAAATAAATAGTACAGACTAATTCACCTACCACCCCTCTCCCGCTTATGCCCATTGAAAGTATGAGATTAGAGATGCCTAGGATCTTGGTTGAAAACGTGCAGATTCTGAAAGCCCATGTCAACGATACCTGAGTATTTATTTTTCTTCTCTTAATTTTAACTTAAGATTTTTTAATGACAGAACTTTACATATATATTAGAACTGGTTACACACCACTGAATTAACTATGAACAACTAGTCACCTGAGTACTCTAAATAGATGTATGTATATATGTATGTTTCTACATAGAGAAAAATTACCCACTGTGCCTTTTATTATTACCACTGCTAATAAGATGCAGATATAACTGTGTTGATTTCCCTTTCTACCACTATTCCTGGAAGGCCCAATTCACGCAGCCACTGTATTGCTTCACAAAGACCACAAAGTAAAGGGAGTCCCTATTTCCCCGTCCAATGCCTCTTCTATTCAGTGGTTACAACAAATCCGTAAGATTTATTGGCGCCAGTTATAACCAAACCATTAGGAGAACCTTCAGGTTTACACTGTATGCAGAAGCTCTCTCAAACATGTGGACTCAGTTTAACCTTTTTCTATGTAACTTAAATGCTTCCCTGGTGTTTGCATCCCTTTTCTGCCGCACAGACCCTTCCTAAATGCCTCCTGTGACCTTGTATGGCTCTGCCGTTGATTACCGTTGACTTCATTTGCATGTAGCTTTTCTCATGAGCATGCATGATTGTAAGGGTGGGGGAGAGTTCCCATTGTCAGGGCAACGTGGAGTCCTGCGTGCTGTGCTCAATTTAGTCTCTCCCAAAATTTCAACTTGGCTTGGTCACACTCCAACTGTGTTCTTGGCTTCCCTCCCTCTTGTGGTAGAAAGATGCAAAGCAGTCTACGGTTCTGCTGGCTGCTTCTTCCTGTTTTGACTGTCTCTCCCAAGGTCTCCTCCATTTGCAGACTCTCCCCTCTTCTTACGAGTTGAATTCCTTTCATTTCTTCTAATCTGGATAGGTGTTGCTTCTCCAGGACAGCACCTTCTCCCTCAGTGCTGTTCACGCCACAGATGTTACCGTGGCTCCATTATTAACTTCTAACCTTCTTCACCTGGGTGAGATGTGGCTCTCAGATCTGGCTTTCTCCCGATTCTGGGCTAAGTCTGATTTCCCTGTCGTCATTCTGGTTTTATGTTCTCTGCTCTTCGTGGTACCAGGAATATAATATACAGATTGCGGGGGTTCCCATTCGCTGTCTGCAGTTCCTCCAATCTGTGCTCTTCAAGTCCAGTCGTTTCGATCTGTATTTCATCTGTATTTTTCATCAAGCTATTTCTCTTCTCACCTGGTGTTGATAACTCATGCAGATGCGGACGTTTCTTGGAGGCGTGCCGTTTTTCGGCTCCGCAGGTGCGCCAGCTGTACCTGTTATGACTGCCTCGGTGCTCTGTACTGCTGTGGGGAAAATTTTTATACTGTTTCCTGGCTTTTGGAAAGAAGAGGCAACCTGTGGTCTGATGCTTTCTGAGAGTCTTCCTCACTCTCGGAAGTCCTTTGGTCTGTGACAGAGCCCGTGATGCTCCTTAAGTTGCCTTCTCCCAGCTACACATAGTTAATATGAGCTAAATGGTTAACAGAGAATTCACTTTTTGCCTCGTTGCTGAAAAAATAATTGTATGTATACAACATATAATTGTTGTATGTTGAAAAAATAATGCCATATCCGAGGGTTGGTGGAAAACTGCCGTCTCCAGCTTCCTGAAGTTTCTCTGATTTTATAGTATCTGCAGAGAACGTGTTCGGTGCTGAGTTCCACGCGACTAGGGAATGTTGTTTGCTCGTCTCTGCTTTAGTTTTCATCACCACCTCCTCCACATGCTCTGGGAACAGAACATACTCAGAGCTCATTTGACAGATAGGGGCCAGGAACCTACCATCATTTACGGTGTCAGAGTGATAAGGTGTGCCAGCTGACCTAGGACAAGGTGTCTAGTTGGTAAAATTTGTAGACTCCTGTAACCGATCACTCATGTTCTGGAATAGGCTGCTTTTTTCCCCACATCCCTGTCTGTGCGAGCCTGTTCCTGTGTCCTTGTAGTTGTCTGGGTCCCTGTAATACAGATGACACCTGGAATCTGATACCCAGTGTCTGTTCACCTGTGACTTGTCTAATACACAAAGGGATTAATAAGTGGATACCGGAAGTTAGTCTGCCCCTTTCCCGTGAAGGCTGAGAGGTGAAGTAGATGGGGAGGAAGATAAAAAATTGAGTTTGGACATGAATGAAAAATTTGCGATGCTTATTTGATATGGTGGTATAAGGAGAGAGTTGGGTAAATGAATTCAGGGTAGAAGCCTAGGCTGGAGATAATAAATTTGGGAGTTTTCTGTGTATAGAATGGTATTTAAAGTCCGAAGACTGGATAAACCATCAAGGAAGGAAATATCTAACTATAGAGAAGAGGTTCCAGAACTAAGTTCCAGTGTTAAGATGTGGGTGAGTTAAGGAGTTAGCAAGAAGACTGAGAAGGAGCCGTAGTGGGGCAGGGTGTCCTATAGGCCAAGGGAAGAGAGTGCTTCAGGAAGAAGTAGCAGTGATCAGCTGAATCAAATGCTGCCTAGAGATGGGTCAAGGGAGATAAGGGCTAAGAATTATTCATCAGAGGCCAGGAGGGGAAAGTGGGAGGGGCGAAAACCTGATTGGAGAAGGTTTAAGAGAGGTTTGGAGACAGCCATACAGACCGTTGTGTTGAGTTTTGTTGAAAGAGAAGCAGAGAGAGTGGGGCAGGTAGAAGAAATACCATTTGCTTTTTGGTGAGAATGAGTCATTCAAGGTAAAAACCATTGCTGCTGGAGAGAGAGGACAGTTGGTGGAGCGGCCTTCTAAAGCAGGTGAGAGGGGGTGGGCTCCTAGCCCATCAGAGCACAGGTTGGAGGGCTAGGCTTGGAGCCCAGCTTCATGGTTCATCCATAGTCCTAGGAGGGAGGCTGCAGAGGCTGGGATGGGGGGTAGACGTGGTGACGGAAGCATGTAGAAATTCCCCTATTGCTTCTATTGTCTCGATGAAATAGAAAGTCAGGTCATGAGCCGAAGGTGGGAGGAGGGAAATGCTGGAAGCTTGAGCGAGGGACTAAGTGCAGTGGGGGTCTGATCGCTGGGCAGCATTCAGGACCCACTCGGGGTTAATGGTGCTGGGGTGAAAGTGAGATCAGTGAATGTGTTGTGTTTTCCTGTAGTCAGATTTGGCCCCTGAGGTTCAGGCAAGGAAGTAGGTGGAGAGTTGGCTTTCACCAGAGTAGTTGTAACTGGTGAGCACAATCAAATGAGAATCAGGAGAGGTGGAATTTGAGCTGGGTAGGGAAGAAAGAGGTGGGGAGGTGGGGGGAGACTGTGAAAAGGGAGTAAATGGATTATAGGCCTTTTTTCAAATGTTACTCTGGAATCTCCTGGACAGATTCAGTCTATGGAGTGAGTTTGAGAAACCTGTCTCATTGCATAGAAGACGTAGGCAGTGAGCTTTAAAACCAGCTGTTCTGATTTCTAATTCGGTGCTTGAACTGCCCCCAGTAGAGGGAGAGTGAGTGAGTGAGGGGTGTATGTCCCCGTGAGCAGAGTAAGCTGTGACAGAAGGTGTGGCACACCTCCTGGGCCCTCCCAGACTTCACTCCTGGGCACCTCGCCCTGCGTCAGCCCAATTCAGAGCATTGACTGGGAAAACTTTGGGGGACTGAAACCTACCAGGCCCGCCCACCTTCCTCACTAGCATTGTACTCTGTAATCCCGTTTTCCTCCTCAGAGTGTCTTTTTCTTTTTTTTTTTTGTTTGCGGTACGCGGGCCTCTCACTGCTGTGGCCTCTCCCATTGTGGAGCACAGGCTCCGGACGTGCAGGCTCAGCGGCCATGGCTCACGGGCCCAGCCGCTCCGCGGCATGTGGGATCTTCCCTGACCGGGGCATGAACCCGCGTTCCCTGCATCGGCAGGCGGACTCTCAACCACTGCGCCACCAGGGAAGCCCCAGAGTGTCTCTTTTTAAAAACACATTGAGGTGGATGGACCTAGAGTCTGTCATACAGAGTGAAGTAAGTCAGAAAGAGAAAAACAAATGCTGTATGCTAACACATATATATGGAATCTAAAAAAAAAAAAAAAAAAAGGTTCTGAAGAACCTGGGGGCAGGACAGGAATAAAGACGCGGACGTAGAGAATGGACTTGAGGACACGGGGAGGGGGAAGGGTAAGCTGTGACAAAGTGAGAGAGTGGCATGGACATATATACACTACCAAACGTAAAATAGATAGCTAGTGGGAAGCAGCCGCATAGCACAGGGAGATCAGCTCGGTGCTTTGTGACCACCTAGAGGGGTGGGATAGGGAGGGTGGGAGGGAGACGCAAGAGGGAGGAGATATGGGAACATATGTATATGCATAGCTGATTCACTTTGTTATACAGCAGAAACTAACACACCGTTGCAAAGCAATTATACTCCAATAAAGATGTTAAAAAAAAATAAAGATATCGGCTTTTCAGGTGGAAAAAAAAAACATTTATGTTTGTAGCTTCTGCTGCTGCCTTTGGCAGCCTGTTCTCCATGTGAATCACTTGTCCTCCCTCTAAACCCTGCAATGCCTTTCTCCTTGCTCCCTGCCCGCTGGGCTGGAGCCTGGGGTCCACAGTTTCCAGTCCCTGGTTCCCTCCGTGGGATAAAAAAAAAAACTGTGGTTTGCTTTCTTTCTCCTTCCCATCCATAGCTGCTTCTACCCTGAAATTATTCCTACTCTTTCATATCCATTTTGATTTCTTAATAACTTGTCAAACCAGAGATGTCATCGTGTTTAGGGTTGATTCCAAATATGCGAAGTTTGCCTCCTGATCAGGTGCCTGAATTTCACACCACGCACTCACCAAGCCAGTCTCCAGATCTTTCACCTGTGCAGAACCATTAAGCTGGCTCAGGGCTCTTTGCCTTTCTTTTAGCCCACTCTAATACACAATTTAATTTCTGATCCGTGGCCAGAGGCCTCAGGTGCCTGGTGTGTCATGCAGCCTTAGGCTATGAGCTCTCTGTTCTGAGGCAACCCCAGGCCTTAGGACTAAGGGGCAGAAATTAACTGGGGGTGGTGTGTGGTGACTCAGTGGCTGTTTCAGGTACTTTCAACTGGCTCACCCTGGAGGCCAATTCCTTACAGAATCCCAGCCAGACTGGATGGCACAGTGCCAGCCTCTGGCACTAGGCAGCCAAAAGGTCTCTATTCATTTTTCCCTCAATTTATCATTCACTAGAAAAATATTTATTGAGGACTTTCTTTCAGTGCCCCTCAGAGTGTGGGTCGTCTTAGAATTGCCTGGGGGCAATTAATGTAATTTCAGATTCCTGGGCTCTTCCTGGGTCTAATGAACTGGCAGCTACAGAGCTAGGAAGAAGGAATCTGTATTTTTAACAAGCTCTCTTGTGATTCTGAGGCCACAGTGAAGTGTGACAGTTCCGTGTGGTTGTAATGACGGGGCCGGGGGAGGGTGAAATGGGAGCATACTAAAGAGAAAGCCTTCAGAAAGCCCGTCTCCCCCACTACATGGATTTCTACGAGGTCCTACTTTAATCAAAATTTGGGCTTCCCTGGTGGCGCAGTGGTTGAGAGTCTGCCTGCTCATGCAGCGGACCCGGGTTTGTGCCCCGGTCTGGGAAGATCCCACATGCGACACGGAGCGGCTGGGCCCGTGAACCATGGCCGCTGAGCCTGCGCGTCCAGAGCCTGTGCTCCGCAACGGGAGGGGCCACAACAGTGAGAGGCCTGCGTACCGCTAAAAAAAAAAAAAAAGTTAATAATGGGATTTCAGGGGGGAGCCCCTACTACATTCTGTATGTTACAAATTCGTATATTCTTAGTCCTAAAACCTTTGTCTGCAAAGAAAGGTATATCTTAGAATCGAGGAAGTAGAATATGATGAAAAAAAACTAATTTAAAAAGACACACGTAATCAATGTGTTCGAGACCAAATCTTCATACTTGGAGACTGTTCATGATCGCCCTGGCTTATTTGTGCAGACCTTGGAGTAAAGCTCCCTTTGCCATCTCTGTGTTCGTTTGAACTTTGTGTAAATGTGCTTAGAAGGCCGGTAGCTCTGTGTTAGTCTTTTTAAAAAATTCAGGCCTGAGCTTGTTTGCTCACAGACAGTGATGTAAGTTAGCACACTATTACTTTTCTGCATGATTGAGGATTTTCTCAGTACTATGAAACTAAAACAAAATACAGAAATAAACTGGATGTCAAAGCTGATTCAAGACTGCAGCAGGCATCCTACCCCCGGCTTTAGTGCTCATCTTCCCCAAAACCACCCTATGTTTTGAGTGACTGATTCTACATTACATACATGTTTTGTATTATAAATGCATATATATATATTAAATAGCAAAAATACATTTATGCCAAAGGTGTTCCTCTCTGTACGTTTTCTGCACTGATGTTCTGATGATCTTGTTTGAAACAATGATTTCTGTTACTAGATGTGGTATAACAGTGGTTAGGAATCCTGGGCCCACCCTTACTACCTGTGGGACCTGGACAACTTAACCTCTATGCCTTATTATCCTTATCTGTAATGTGAGGATAATTTCGGTACCCCCCTCACAGAGTTGTAGTAAGAATTAAATGAGATATCTTGGATAAAGCCCTTGACATGTGCCTAGCACATAGGAAGCACTAATGGTGTTAAATAATTATTTAGAACATTTTGTGAAAACCACTCATATAGGGGAGACAAGCAGAACGTCTTCTTCCACTGCCCACTCGCTGTCCAGATCTTCTCCTCTCTGACTGGTCCTTTCCTATCTCTCAGCCTAGCCACTTAGTACCTTTCATATGCATCGTTGCCAATCTTACATTCATGTTTTTTGAATTAGTTTTTCCTCCAAAACATTGGCCACCTCCTCCACAGAGCCTTCTCTGACTATCCCTGAAAACTCAAAGGAAAAGAGATCTTTCCTCTAAGCCCTCTCCCCGAGACCTAAACGTCAGTAGCATTCATCTGGTGTTTTTCCCAGATTCCCCTATCAGGAGTTGTCTTTTAGGTGCCTCTGTCCCTTTTCCCTTTCAAAACACCATTCTGTCTTCTGGCATCCACCACAGTTCCCCAGACATGATTATGTATTCAGTAAATATCCATCAATAGGCTAATTTCACAGAGAGGCTCTGTGAACCCACCCAGGGTGCCCTGGCTTCCAGGCCGCCCGGCTGTCAGCATATGCAGCATAGGGTCTAGGTTCAGATGAAGGAGCTGCTGTCGGGAAGGACACCGCTAATGCTGGACAGTGGGCTGTCCCCACTGTTGCTGCCGTCTGCTTTCCCTGCTGTGCTCCAGCTCAGCGCCATGCTCCCTTCTCCTGTGACAGGTAGAGGCACACACAAAAAAACCCAACTAGTGAAAAGTAGGGGGACTGTAATTTATTGGAATGTTTACACAGGGTTTGTGTGTAATTAGTAGTTAATTTCTGTGACACAGTTGGCCTTCCTGGCTTGGAACCTGGCTCTGAAATGCTCTTAAAGAGACCCAGACCTAAGAGATGGCAATCTGAGACATGGTTAGGGTTTGGGAACAGAACGAAGAGAAAGTATGCCCTGTTTTCTGTGATGGAACGTGACCAGGAACAGCCCCAAATTGAAGACTCCCTACACACACACACACAGACACACACACACACTGTTTCTGGGATCACTTTCTGCAGCTGAATCCACCTTTTACAAGTTCCTTTTTTTTTTTTTTTTTTTTTTTTTTTGCGGTACGCGGGCCTCTCACTGTTGCGGCCTCTCCCGCTGCGGAGCACAGGCTCCAGACGCGCAGGCTCAGCGGCCATGGCTCACGGGCCCAGCCGCTCCGCGACATGTGGGATCTTCCCGGACCGGGGCACGAACCCGTGTCCCCTACATTGGCAGGAGGACTCTCAACCACTGCGCCACCAGGAGAGCCCTACAAGTTCCATTTTTTACCTTTGTGAACATCAGCTTGGGATTTGACACTTACACTGAGGATAGGGGGACAGCCACTGGACCCCCTTCTGCCATGAGCCCTGTAATCGCAGGCAAAACACTTATGTCTCTTTGTAAGTGTCAGATGAATAAATAAACATGCGTTAGTCTTCTCATTAGTAATACGCGGGTAATACCACCAGCTGTTCCTAACCTCAAGAGTCTTGTAGCAATTACATGAGATAAAACATATGAAAGTGCTTTGAAAAAGACCCTCATTCTTTGCTTCATGAGTGCTTTCTTTTTTTTTTTTATTTTTCAACATCTTTATTGGAGTATAATTGCTTTACAATGGTGTGTTAGTTTCTGCTGTATAACAAAGTGAATCAGCTATACATATACACATATCCCCACATCTCCTCCCTCTTGCGTCTCCCTCCTTTTTGCTTATAAGAGCTGTGTACTTATAAACTCGATTTTGCTAAGTGAGCTTTTTTTTGTTGTTTTTTGTTTTGCTTATTCAAATAGAGTATCTGATTGCTGCTGGGGGCATGTAAGGCAAATTCTCCCATCATGTTTCTTTTTCCTTAGCTTCCATTTGCTCTATGTATTGGGAGCTCTCATGGCCTGTGCTTTTGCTTTGAAGTGTAGTGTTATTTATATTATGTGCACGTTGAAAAACATACCTGTAGTTGATGCTAAAATGGCTTCTGAACACATTTTAAGTGTTCATGCCAGTTCTTACTAACTTGAATTACCTCTGGATAACTGGCGAAATGCTGATGTTACAGCTGCTCTCAAATTCTAACACACTTCAGGACTTTCTACACTTTGTGTTAGGGCAGACCTGACATTTATCTCCAGCAGTGTTCCTGAATGGGCCGGGACTGAGCCCTTGATGAAGTTTTTAGCAGTCTGGCATAATGAGAAAATAATAGCAATACAGTTTTTTGGGAAGCTAAATTTGTTCAACTTGAAGTTGAATTTTCAAAGTTAATATCTTTTCTTGGCAGAAGAAAAAGTTAACAACTGTATGGCAAGCCCATAGTCTTTTGTATTTGTTTTGAGAAAATTCTCTGATCTGTGAAAGTTGAAAAAAAAAACAAAACTGTGGTTATATAGATTTTATCTATATAATAGATTAATCTATTAATATAATTACATTGATGTAAATAATTTACTTGTGAATGCACAATATTGCTCTTAGCAGCTTGGCATGTGAGTTTTTTGTTTGTTTGTTTTTCCCCATTCTGGTGACAGTGAGCTTTTTACATTAATTTTAACAGGAATTAGTAGTTGCTTATGTGACTTGTCACCAAAGAATGAATATTTTAGAAAACCAGTTAGGCTGGCATAGCGAATACCATAAGGAATAGGTAGTATTCAACATTGGGTTGTACTCAGAAGATCTGGGTTCAAGTTCAGGTTTTATTTTCTGTCTACTCCCCCCTCCCCCATACCATGATCTTAGGCAAGTCACATGACCTCAGTGAGCCTCATCTTTCTCTTCCATTAAATTGGAACACTTAGTTCATATTATGGTTGTAAGAATTAAATCAGAATGTGTGTATGAAAGGGCTTTGTGCACCAAGATATGCTTTATAAATTTAAGGTATTGTTAAAATAGTTTAAGATTATGAACAGTGATGTTTAGAGGATTTCTGTTTTTGAGCTTCACAGTAATCGATTTTTCACGTATCATCTTTAAATGTGTTTTGGCAGATATGATCAGTGGGATCCCTAGGAAATAAGGCAGAATATATATATTTAGAATATCGTTAGGATCTTTCTCTTTCCTTTGTGCACAAAACATGGTACCGTGACCTTTTCCAACTGTTTCCTTGATGATGTAAAACAGAGCCACCACTCCCGGAGTCTTTTATAAAAAGAGCAGATTCCTAGATGAAGCAGAAAAGAAAGGGAGTGTGGGCACGTGAGTGCTTTTCCAAGGGACCCCACCTTGATCTGAATGACCGAGGTGTGCCTCCACCTGCCTTCGGGGGTGCTGCTAGGTACAGCTGTGCCATTGAATCAGAGAGGCCACCCTTCCTGATTTGGAAGGAAAGGCAGGATCGAAAGGGCGGCAGGCACGCGCACACCCAGGTGATCACGCCTCCCTCACCGCCAGTCGTGATCACATTCGAGCTCTTGGCAACGTGTCCCCCAAACCCAGGTGGGGCTGGGGTAGTTCGCCAGGCTGGTGCATCTCTGTCACAGCCTCCCTTTCTCCCAGAGTTTCCAATCAGGGCTCTCTCTCTCTCTCTCTTTCTCTCTCTCTCTCTCTCTCTCTCTCTCTCTCTC